>NC_142489.1:82901162-83201162 GCF_049115385.1 Moschus berezovskii
AATTTCCCTCAACAAAGTATTTTATTCTTTTGTGGCTTTTATGACTTAGTATTGCAGAAGTTTTTGAATGTAAGTGTATTTTAAAGATTATTTGTAGGGTAATGAATATAAACGTGAGAAAATGGAGGAAATTTGAAAATCTGTTTAGTATATTTTATGCACATGTTATAAAACTTAGATACAGTATTTAGGTTTTAATGAGTGAAACCTTTAAATAATGCAGCTCAAAAGAGATTTACAGCAGCCGTCTAATGTAATTTAAACTTCCAGGCTTTTGTCATCTGTAAAAAACGTCATTCGTTAGTTCAGCGCTTGTTTTCCTTTTTGCGTTACAAGTTTCCTTGTCTTTTTAGTAAACATTTTTTAAAGTTAAGTTTTTTTTTTTTTTTTTTAATGACACTTGAACATTTTGGCTCATAATTAGTTTTTTGGCATATTTTTTGCCACCTAACAGTAAAACGATGGAAGCAGATAGGCCTGGAAAACTCTTCATAGGAGGCCTCAGTGCTGAAACAACGGAGAAGTCTCTTGAAGCTGATTTTGGGAAATACGGTCACATTATGGAAGGTAACTGTAGAATCAATATACATTAAGTCGTTAAAGCATATGTATACTTTGAGTAGTTTGAGATTTTTTTTTTAATTGATTAAGCACTTGGCAGTCAGTGAAAGGGTCTCCTCTTACTGAAAAGGGAAGAAAAGAGTGCTTTTAAAATGTACTAATGGTCCTGGGACATGAAATAGAATAAGATATGGTAATTGTAGAATTCTTGAGATTATTTACTGTTAGTTTTTAAAATACTAGAAGTTATACATAAAAATCAAATTGTGTGGTGTTTTTATATCATATATAAAATAATATATAGATTTTTGTTGCTTTTAAGTAACTTTCAAAAGTTTCTACTCTATTGATAACATTCAAGTATGTTAAAGGGGTCTTATGAGAAAGCGTCAAAGGAGTGATTATTTTGAAAACAATAAAGTTCAGTTTTATGTGACATTTTAAATTAAAAAGATTTATGTATATTACAGTTCTCTTGATAAGGGATCGGAACACAAACAAGTCGAGAGGCTTTGCTTTCATTACTTTTGAGAGCCCGGCAGATGCAAAGGATGCTGCCAAAGGAATGAATGGAAAGGTAAGTCTTAATAATGAATGTTCTTCATCTAGTACTCTTTATAGATTTCTTTATTGTTACAATAGTATAATGCTCTGTAAGGCTTCACTCTCCTTTTTGTCACATAAACACTGGATCCTCTGGTTGGGAAGAGATTGAAGTTAATACCCAGCAGTAACAAAATAGATTAAATCTGTCTTCTATTAGCATTCAAGTGTAAACACAAATAGGTTTTAACCTTCAGCACTCTACCGGTATTCCATTCTGTATTTTAAGTCTTGGCACTTTCTATTTAAGTCAGTCTTCACTGTTTCAGTGTTACGAATAAAAATTTGTCCCTTAGAGGCAGAACTGTTTTTAAACATTGGAGAATTGCTTTACAATATTGTGTTGGTTTCTTGCAGTCTATCAGCATGAATCAGCCATAAGCATCCCACTTCTTTAGCTAGTTACAGAGCACTGTGTTTGCTCCAGGATTTCCCCCTCTGTGGATTGTTATATTAAATAAAAAAAGTCTATTTCCCCCATTTTGTATTGTGGGTCATGGGCTTTTGTACTCATGATATCCTGTTAATTGTTAAATTATCTCTAAAGCTTCTACATTCCCTTAGTGTGACTACATTAATTCCCTATTATCTATAGTTATGGTTCTAGTATATTTCAGGCATGTGGCACAAGCTGACCCTTGTACTTTCATTTTTCAGATATGGTAATACCTAAAAGTTAAGTTTGACCCAGCTTTGGGTCACAGAGATAAAGTTTCCTTGAGACTACTTGATGGTAACTAATTGCTGTTTTTTAATTTGTTCGAGTTGTCTAGCCACAGGAACATGTAATCTGAAATTACACTTGAATTATTCTTTATTCAATAGGTGTTATATTGTAAGGCATTGATTGTATTTAGCAGCTGACTAATGGTTATGGATGAGACAAAGTATTTATTTTCTTGAGCACTGGTATTCTAGGGTGAAGGGAAAAGATGTACGAGAGGAAACATTAATTTCACATGCAGAAATGTTAAGGAAAATGAAGTAGTAATTTTGGTAGAGCTTATTGGGTTTTGGATACTATTTTTAGGTATATCTAGGAATGTAAGCTAAATCCTGCGTTGGGAAGGAGGCAGTGCATGAATTTGTGGAAAATATTTTGAACCAAAAAATAGAAAATAAGACCTAAGATGGGAAAACATGGCTTTTGAGGCTGATTATATTGAGCTAGAGCCCATTTCAGCCAGAAGTCCTGGTAGGAATTTAGGATTTAAAATTATTTTCCAAAAATAATATGAAATAACAAGAGTCTATATAGTATGATTCCTGCTGGGTTTTCAAAACTCCCTTTGGTCTCTGTAAAAGATTAAGGCAGATATTGGAAGATCAATTAAGTTTAAGCATTTCTGAAAAATATGAAGTAGCATTACGGTAACTATTTGGGAACACAAAATAAAACAGTTGTGTAAGGCAAGAAATGTTAAAGACCAAATAAGGACCCTAGTTTTAAAAAAGAAAAAGGAAGAAAATTAATAGAACTAGAGTAAATACAGAGCAGCACTTATATTGAGAAATTTTCTTTATGTTTTTGTCTAATAGAACAAATGCTAAAATGTAATTATGATAGGAACAATAGTTTTGAGTAAATACTGTAAGTAATATGCATGCTTTTACATACCCTTGGGAAACAAATTTTAAATGGAAAAATTACTAAAATGAAGCACGTTACAGAAAATAAAAATGTGTGCTTTTTCATGGTAATGGAGAGATACACATCTTTTAATACCAGAGAACCTTTCAGGAAATTCTGATAGTAAATGCATATGCTTTGTGGTGGATGACTTACGAAAGGCAATTGCCAATTAAGTCATGTTCATCATGTGGAAGGACACAGTCATTTCAGGAAAAAAATGTTTGCTTTTGGGGAAAAAATACTGATTTAACTCATTACAACAATAAGTTAAATTTTATGTAACATTAGTGATGCTGTACTTAATCTTTTAGTTTTTGGATGGAAAAACAATTAAAGTAGAACAAGCCAATAAGCCATCATTTGAAAGTGGTGGTAAACTGAGATCTCAACCTCCTGCAAGAAAAAGGGGCCATCCGAGAAATCTGAGATGTGAAAAAGGAGGAGGAGCAACAGGTCGTGTGTCTCAAGGAGGACACTTTGGTAATGTATTAAAATATAAGGATGCCATAGCACTGAAAACCTGTTAAGTTTGAACATCTAGTAAGCCTTAATTTTTA
Organism: Moschus berezovskii; assembly: GCF_049115385.1. NCBI lineage: Eukaryota > Metazoa > Chordata > Mammalia > Artiodactyla > Moschidae > Moschus > Moschus berezovskii. The sequence continues at coordinate 82,904,517 of NC_142489.1, forward strand.
TTGCATTGGTAATGAGCAGAATAATCGATAAGAATATATTAGGTGAGAAATTACCATTCTTGATAATCAAAATTATTTCTAAGTTGTAAAGAATTGTCGTAGTTTTAAAATTACGTATGTGCAAAAAATGTTTATCGTCTTACAGGGAAATCACTTAAATTTTGTTAAGTTTTTTTTAACCATTGTTATTGATGCCTCTTTAAGAGTTTTTCTACAGAATTCATTTCTGTTGATCATACATTAGAATTTTCCAGCTTACAGCAAATAACTTTATTTAAAGAATTAAAACTACGTTGATATACTTTCAGAGTAGTCCTACTGTATTGTAAAAAGTACTGGATAATTTTCAAGATTACATAACAGATAACCACAGTTCAGGGGTGAAAATTCCATATTTTTGGACTGACCTTATAGTGTTTGTCTTGAGCATAAATGTGCAGACAAATCTGTGCAAATATCCACTGTCATTTTGATACGGTGCTTTTGTTCCTGGGTTCTGTTGTAGTATAATTTGCAGTTTGGAAAAGTTGTCTTTGATGCAGATGTAAAAGCATCTGTTTTGTATGTATATTTACATACAAAACATATATATTTACATGTTTGTGTGTGTTAGAGAACAGTGAGTTATTGAAAATGGTAATATGAGATTTTCAAAGAAGTTTTTACTTGGTAAGACAGAAGAAGGGAGTCACTTTCCATTCATAAACTTCCATATATTTAACGAACTTTGTCTCTTCTAGTAACAGTAGCAAATCTTTAAAAAATTTCACTTCTGGTTTTGACAACCAGATGTGCCATTTTTAGAAAATCTTAAGTTCAGTTACAGCGTGTGTTCATTATAAGATCACACAGTTCTGTTGTTTTCTCAAGAGATGAGGGGAAAAGTTTACTAGCTTATACTCTGCCAAGTGTAATTGGAATATATCTGTCAACATTTTTCTAGTTAGATAAAAAGATAATTTTTCATTGCATACCATGCATTTTTAACGTCTGTTAAACTTGAACAGAACATAGCCTTTTACTCAAAATTAACACTAAAGGTTATGCTTGAACAAAACAGAATTGATCTGTGTGAATTCAATTATAAGCAGGATTTTTTGTTTTTTATCGAATTATATATGTATCCATGGTTGTTTGAAAAGTTGCATATTTTCCTATAAAAGGTGTTGTTTGTATTTTTAGGTGCATATTTTTATTGTTTTGACTTAATTATTGTTACATTTTATTTATTTGAAGTATAGTTTATTTAAAAGAATGGATTAGTTTCACTTGTGCAACATTGGGACTTAATATTTGGATAGATTCAAATCAATGTATATTTCATGTAAAATATTCTCTCTTTCTCTATGAGGTACAAATAGCTTTGTGACATGTTTTTTTTTTTTTAATTTACATTATTGTATTGGTTGTCCCATACTTGGCATGAATCCACCCTGGGAGTACATGTGTTCCCAATCTTGAATGCCCCTCCCACTTCCCTCCCCATATCATTCCTCTGGGTCATCCCAGAGCACCAACCCCGAGCTTCCTGTATCTTGCATCGAACCTAGACTGGCAATTCATTTTACATATGATAATATACATGTTTCAGTGCCAATCTCCCCATTCATCCCAACCAGCCCCGTGTCTCTATTGCTGTCTCTCACACAGGGTTATCGTTATTGTCTTTCTAAATTCCCTATGTATGTGTTAGTATCCTGTATTGGTGTTTTTCTTTCTGGCTTACTTCACTCTGTATAATAGGCTCCAGTTTCATCCACCGATTAGAACTGATTCAGATGCATTCTTTTTTTATTATGTTAATTTTAATTGGAGGCCAATTACACTATTGTTTTGGTTTTGCCATACATTGACATGAAACTACCGGGGTGTACATGTGTTCCCCATCTTGAACCCCCGTCCCACTTCCCTACGCATATCATTCCTCTGGAGCATCCCAGTGCACCAGCCCCGAATATCCTGTATCATGCATGGAACCTAGACTGCCGATTAGTTTCACCTATGATGATATACATGTTTCAGTGCCGTTCTCCCAAGTATCCCACCCTCACCCACGGGGTCCGTAACTGGTGTATATATCTGTGTCTCTTTTGCTCTCTCGTATACAGGGTTATTGTTACCATCTTTCTACATTCCATATATATGTGTTGGTATACTGTACTGGAGTTTTTCTTTCTGGCTTACTTCACTCTGTATAATAGGCTCCAGTTTCATCCGCCTCATAGAACTGATTCAATTGTAATTTTTTTCCCTTTTTTAATATTTTTAAAAAATTTTATTTGGAGGCTAATTATTTTACTATATTGTATTGGTTTTGCTATACATTGACATGCATCTGCCCTGGGTGTTCATGTCTTTCCCAACTTGAACCCCTCTCCCATCTCCAACCTATATCATTCCTCTGGGTCATCCCAGTGCATAAGCTCCGAGCATCCCGTATCATGCATCGAACCTGGACTGGAGATTCATATCACATATGATAATACACATGTTTTAATGCCATTCTCCCAAGTCATCCCACCCTCTCCCTCTCCCTCAGAGTCCATAAAACTGTTCTGTATATCTGTGTCTCTTTTGCTGTCTCACATACAGGATTATTGTTACTATCTTTCTAAATTCCATATATATGGACTAGTATACTGTATTGGTGTTTTTCTTTCTGGCTTACTTCACTCTGTGGAATAGGCTCCAGTTTCATCCACCTCATTAGAACTGATTCAAATGTATTCTTATATATATATTGTTTTAACTGGAGGCTAATGACTTTTGAATATTGTATATGTTTTGCCATATGTTGACATGCATCTGTCCCGGGTGTACATAAGTTCCCCATCTTGAAACCCCTTCCACCTCTGTCCCCATATCATCCCTCTGGGTTATCCCAGAGCACCTGTCCCGAGCATCCTGTACCATGCATTGAACCTGGATGGCCGATTCATTTTCACATATATTAATATACATGTTTCAATGCCATTCTCCTACATCATCCCCCCTTGCCGTTTCCTACAGAGTCCATAAGATTGTTGTATATATCTGTGTCTCTTTTGCTGTCTCGCATACAAGAGTTTCATTAAAATCTTTCTAAATTTCATATATATGTGTTAGTATACTGTATTGGTGTTTTACATTCTGGCTTACTTCACTCTGTATAATATGCTCCATATTCATCAACGTCTTTAGAACAGTTACAAATTGCTTCTTTTTTTTATTTTTTAAAACAATTTAATTGGAGGCTAATTTACAATATTGTATTGGTTTTGCCTTTCATTGATATGAATCTGCTCCAGACATACATGTCTTCCCGATCTTGAACACACCCTCCCTCCTCCATCCTTATATCATCCCTCTGGGTCATCCCTGTGCCCCAGCCCAGAGAATCCTGTTTCATGCATCGAACCTGGACTGGAAATTCATTTCACATATGATAATATACATGTTTCAGTGCCATCCATCCATATCATCCCAACTTCGCCCTCTCCCACAGAGTCCATAAGACTGTTCTATATATGTGTTTCTTTTGCTATCTCGCATAAAGGGATATTGTTACTATCTTTTTTAAATTCCATATAAATGTGTTAGTAAACTGTGTTGGTGTTTTTCCTTCTGGCTTACTTCACTCTGTATAATAGGCTCCAGTTTCATCCACCTCATTAGAACTGATTCAATGTTATATATATTTATATATATATATATTTATATTTAATTTTAATTGGAGGCTAATTATTTAAAATATTGTATTGGTTTTGCCTTACATTGCCATGAATCTTCCCTGGGTGTACTTGTGTATCCCATCTTAAACCCCTCTCCCACTTCCATCCACATGTCATTCCTCTGGGTCATCCCAGAGGACCAGCCCCAAGCATCCTGTATCATGCATCGAACCTGGACTAGCTATTCGTTTCTCATATGATAATATACATGTTTCAATACCATTCTGTGAAATCATCCCACCCTCTCCCTCACCCACTGAGTCCATAAGATTGTTGTATATATTTGTCTCTCTTTTGATGTCACGCATACAGGGCTGTTTTTACCATCTTTCTAAATTCCATAGATATGCGTTAGTATACTGTATTGGTGTTTTTCTTTCTGGGTTACTTCCCTCTGTATAATCGGCCCCAGTTTCATCCACCTCATTTAGACTGATTCAAATGTATTCTCTTTTTTTTAATCTTAAAAAGAAAAAAAACAAACTTTACTTAGAAGCTAATTAAAATATTGTATTTGTTTTGCCATACTTTGACATGAATCTGCCCTGGCTGAACATGCATTCCCCATCTTGAATCCCCCTCCCGCCTCCCTCCCCATATCATTCCTCTGGGTCATTCCAGAGCACCAACCCCGAGTTTCCTATAAGATGTTTCGAACCTGGACTGGCAGTTCGTTTCACATATGATAATATACATGTTTCTATGCCATTCTTCCAAATCACCCCACCATTTCCCTCTCCCACAGAGTCCATAAGACTGTTGTATAGTAACAGTAACAGATATCTGTATCTCTTTTGATGTCACGCAGACAGGGTTATTGTTACTATCTTTCTAAATTCCATATATATGCTTTAATACACTGTATCGGTGTATTTCTTTCTGGCTTACATCACTATGTATAATAGGTTCCAGTTTCGTCCACCTCATTAGAACTGATTCAAATGTGTTACTTTTTTTTATCTTTTCTGAAAAATTTTAATTGGAGGCTAATTAGTCTACAATATTGTGTTGTATTTGTCTTACATTGACATGAATCCGCCCCGGATGTACATGTGTTCCCCATCTTGAACCCCCCTCCGACCTCCCTCCCCATATCATCCCTTGGGGTCATCGCAGTGCAATAGCCCCGGGCATCCTGTTTCATTCATCAAACCTGGGCTGGGGATTTATTTCACATATGATAATGTACATGTTTCAATGCCATTCTCCCAAATCATCCCAAATTTGCCCTTCCTTCAGAGTCCATAAGACTCTACTATACATCTGTGTCTCTTTTACTGTCTCGCATACAGGGTTATGGTAACCATCTTTCTAAATTCCATATATATGTGTTAGTGTACTGTTTTGGTGTATTTCTTTCTGGCTTAATTCACTGTGTAAAATATGCTGAAGTTTCATCCACCTCAGTAGAAGTGATTTAAATGTATTCTTTTTTTTTTAATCTTTTCAAAAAATTTTAATTGGAGGCTGATTACTTTACAATATTGTATTGGTTTTGCCATACTTTGCCATGAATCTGCCCTGGGTGTACCTGTATTTCCCATCTTGAACCCATCTCCCTCCTGATAATATCCCTTTGAATCATCCCAGTGCACCAGCCCTGAGGAATCTGTATCATGCATCAAACCTGAGTGGAGGAGATTCATTTCACCTGTGATAATATACATGTTTCAATGCCATTCTCCCAAATCATCCCTCCCTTGCCCTCTTCCTCAGAGTCCATAAGACTGTTGTATATATCTGAGTCTCTTTTGTTGTCTTACATATAGGGTATCGTTACCATCTTTCTCAATTCCATATATATGATTAGTAAACTATATTGGTGTTTTTCTTTCTGGGTTACTTCACACTATAATTGGCTCCAGTTTCAACCACCTCATTAGAACTGATTCAGTGTAGTCATTTTCTAAATTTTAACTGGAGGCTATTTATTTTACAATATTGTAGTGGTTTTGCCATACATTGACATGAATATGCCCCAGTGTACATGTGTTCCCCATCTTGAACCCCCTTCCTCTTCGCAGTATCATTCCTCTGGGTTTTCCCAGTGCACCAGTCCCGAGCATCTTGTATCATTCATTGAACCTGGACTGGCAATTCGTTTCACATATGATAATATACATGTTTCTGTGCCATTCTCCCAAATCATCCCACCCGTGACTTCTCCCACAGATTCCATAAGACTGTTCTATATATCTGTGACTCTTGCTGACTCGCGTACAGGGTCATCATTACCATCTTTATAAATTCCGTATAAATGTGTTAGTATACCGTATTGGTGTTTTTCTTTCTGGCTTACTTCTCACTGTATAATAAGCTCCAGTTTCAACCACCTCATTCCGTCCGTTCCGTTCAGTCACTCAGTCGTGTCCAACGCTTTTACGACCCGTGGACTGTAGCCTACCAGGCTTCTCCGTCCATGGGATTCTCCAGGCAAGAATACTGGAGTGGGCTACCCTTTCCTTCTCCACTGATGCAAATGTATACTTTTTCTAAAAAAATATTTTTATTGGAGGCGAATTACTTCACAATATTTTATTGGTGTTGCTGTACATTGACATGATTCTGCCCCGAGTGCACAGGTGTTCCACATCTTGAACCCCCCGCCCCGCGCCGAACTTCCCTCCCCATATCATCCATCTGGGTCAACCCAGTGCACCAGTCCCGAGCATCCTGTGTGATGCATCGAACCTCTACTGACGATTCATTTCCCATGTGATAATATACATGTTTCAGTGCCATTCTCTTAAGTATCCCACCCTCGCCCTCTCCCATAGAGTCCATAGACTGTTGTATATATCTGTGTCTCTTTTTCTGTCTCACATACAGGGTAATCGTTCCCATCTTACTAATTTCCATATGTGTGTGTTAGTATATTGTATTGGTGTTTTCATTTCAGGCTTACTTTAATCTGTATAATAAACTCCAGTTTCATCCGCCTCATTAGAAATGATTCAAATATATTCTTTTTTAAAATTTAAATTATAAGCTGATACTTTACAATATTGAATTCGTTTTCCCACACATTGACATGAATCGGCCCTGGGTGTACATGTGTTCCCCATCTTGAACCCTCCTCCGACCTCCCTCCCCATATCATCCCTCTGAGTCATCCCAGTGCACCAGCCCCGAGCATCCTGTATCATGCATCAAACCTGACTGATGATTCATTTCACGTATGTCGGCATACTTGTTTCAGTGCCATTCTCCTAAATCATCCCTTGCTTGTCTCTCCCTCTGAGTCCATAAGACTGTTCTCTATATCTATGTCTCTATTGCTGTCTCACATAAAGCGATATTGTTACCATCTTTCTAAATTCCATATAAATGTGTTAGTATACTGTGTTGGTTTTTCTTTCTAGCTTACTTCACTCTGTATAGTAGGCTTAGGTTTCATCCACCTTATTAAAACTGATTCAAATGTATTCATGTTTTATCGTTTATAAAAAATTTCAATTAGAGGCTAATTAGTTTCCAATACTCTATATTGGTTTTTCCATACACTGCCACGAATCCACCCGGTTGTACATGTGTCCCCATCTTGAAATCCCCTCACGCCTCCCTCCTCATATCATTCCTCAGGGTCATCCCAGTGCACCAGCCTGTGTCATGGATCGAACTTGGACTGGTGATTCTTTTCCCATATCATGACATACATGTCTCAATGCCATTCTCCAAATCATGCAACCCTTGGCTTCTCCCACAGACTTCATAAGACTGTTCTACATCTCTGTTTCTCTTTTGCTGTCTCGAATACAGGGTTCTCATTACCATCATTTTGAATTCCAATATATGTGTTGTATACTGTATTGGTGTTAATCTTTCTGGCTTACTTCACTCTGTATAATAGGCTCCAGTTTCATCCACCTCATTAGAACTGATTCAAATGTATTCTTTATATATATATGTATGTATGTATGTATTTAATTTTAATTGCACGCTAATTGCTTTACCTGAATTGCTTTACAATATTGTATTGGTTTTGCCTTACATTGCCATGAATCTTCCCCGGGTGTACATGTGTTCCCTATCATGAACCCTGCTTCCACCTCCCTCCCCACATCATTCATCTGGGTGATCTCAGAGCAGCAGCCCCGATCATCCTGTATAATGCATTGAACCTGGACTGGTGACTCATTTCCCATATGGTTATATACACATGCCATTCTCCCAAATCATCGCACCCTCTCCCTCACCCACAGAGTCCAAAAGACTGTTCTATATATCTGTGTTTCTTTTGCTGTCTCGCATACAGGGTTATCGTTACCATGTTTCTAAATTCTATATATTTGTGTTCGTATACTGCATTGGTTTTTTTCTTTCTGGCTTACTTCACTCTGTATAATAGCTCCATTTTCATCCACCTCATTGGAATTGATTCAAATGTATCCTTTTTTTATCTGTTATAAACAGTTTTAATTAAGAGGCTAATTACTTTCCAATACTATATTGGTTTTGCCATACACTGACATGAATCCACCGGTTGTACATGTGTTTCCCATCTTGAACTCCCCTCCCACCTCCCTCCCCATATCATTCCTCAGAGTCATCCCAGTGCATCAGCCCCGAGCATCCTGTATCATGGATCGAAGCTGGACTGGTGATGCATTACACATATGATGATATACATGTTTCATTGCCATTCTCCCAAATCATCCCTCCCTCACCCTCTCCCACAGAGTCCATAAGACTGTTCTATATGCCTGTGTCTCTTTTGTGTCGCATACCATGTTATTGTTTCCATCTTTCTCAATTCCATATATTTGTGTTAGTATACCGTGTTGGTGTTTTTATTTCTGGCTCAGTTCACTCTGTATAATAGGCTCCAGTTTAATCCACCTTATTAGAACTGGTTAAAGTGTATTCTTTTAATTGCTGAGTAATACGGCATTGTGTATATGTAACACAGCGTTATTATCCATTTGTCTGCAGATGGACATCTAGGTTGCCTCCATGTCCTGGCTGTTAAAAACAGTGCTGCATTGAACATTGGAGTACATTTGTTGCTTCCAATTCTTGTTTCCTCGGTGTGTATGCCCAGGAGTCAGATTGGTGGGTCGTATGGCAGGTCTATTTCCAGATTTTTAAGGAATCTCCCCCACTTTTCTCCATAGTGGCTGCACTAGTTTGCATTCCCATCAACAGTGCAGGAGGGTTCCCTTTTCTCCACATCCTCTCCAGCTTTTTTGCTTGTAGAATTTTGGATAGCAGCCATTCTGACCGGGGTGAAATGGCACCTCATTGTGGTTTTGATTTTCAGTTCTCTGATTAGAAGTGACATTGAGCATCTTTTCATATGTTTGTTAGCCTTCTGTTTGTCTTCTTTGGAGAAATGTCTGTTTAGTTCTTTGGCCCATTTTTTGATTGGGTCGTTTATTTTTTCTGGATTTGAGCTACAGGTGTTGCTTGTGTATTTTGGAGATTAATTATTTGTCAGTTGCTTCATTTGCTATTATTTTCTCGCATTCTGAAAGCTGTATTTTCACCTTGTTCATCGTTTCCTTTGCTGTGCAGAAGGTTTTAATTTTAATTAGGTCCTCTTAGTTTATTTTTACTTTTATTTCCAATATTCTGTGAGGTGGTTCATGGAGGATCCTGCTGTGATTTATGTCAGAGAGTGTTTTGCCTACGTTCTCCTCTAGGAGTTTATAGTTTCTGGTCTTCCCCTTAGGTCTTTAACCCACTTTGAGTTTATTTTTGTATATGATGTTAGGGAGTGTTCTAGTTTCATTCTTTTACAAGGAGATGACCAGTTTTCCCAGGACCACTTGTTACAGAGATTGTCTTTTCTCCATTGAATATCTTTGCCTCCTTTGTCAAAGATGAGGTGTCCATCGGTGTGTGGATTTATCTCTGGGCTCTCTATTTTGTTCCATGGCTCTATATTTCTGTCTTTATGCCAGTACCATACTGTCTTGATGACTGTGGCTTTGTAATACAGCCTAAAGTCCGGTGGATTGATTCCCCCCTTTCTTCTTTCTCAAGATTGCTTTGGCTGTTCGATGTTTTTGTACTTCCATACAAATTGTAAAATTATTTGTTCTAGCTCTGTGAAAAATAACATTGGTAGCTTGATAGGGATTGCACTGACTCTATAGATAACTTTGGGCAGTATAGTCATTTTCACAGTATTGATTCTTCCAATCCACCAACATGGTATTTTCTCCATCTATTAGTATCCTGTTTGATTTCTTTCACCAGTGTCTTATAGTTTTGTATATAAAGGCCTTTTGGTTTTTTTGGTAGGTATATTCCTAAGGATTTTATGCTTTTCGTTGGAACGGTGAATGGAATTGTTTTCTTAATTTCTTTTTCTATTTTCTCATTATTAGTGTATAGGAATGCAAGGGATTTCCGTGTGTTGATTTTATATCCTGAAACTTTACTATATTCATTGATTAGCTCTAGTAGTTTTCTGGTAGAGTCTTTAGGGTTTTTTGTGTAGAGGATCATGTCATCTGCAAATAGTGACAGTTTTAATTCTTTTCCAATCTGGAATGCTTTGATGTCTTTTTCTGCTCTGATTGCTCTGGCCAAAACTTCCAAAACTATGTTGAATAGTAATGGTAAGAGTGGCCACCCTTGTCTTGTTCCTGACTTTAGGGGAGATGCTTTCAAGGGTTCACCATTGAGGATAATGTTTGCTGTGGGTTTGTCATATATAGCTTTTATTATGTGGAGGAATGTTCCTTCTATTCCCACCTTCTGGAGGGTTTGTATGATAAATGGATGTTGAATTTTGTCAAAGGTTTTCTCTGCATCTATTGAGATAATCATACAGTTTTTATTTTTCAGTTTGTTCATTTGGTGTATTACATTGATTGATTTGCGGATACTGAAGAATACTTGCATCCCTGGGATAAAGCCGACTTGGTCATGATGTATGATCTTTTTAATGTGTTGCTGGATTCTGATTGTTAGAATTTTGTTAAGGATTTTTATATCTATGTTCATCAGTGATATTGACCTGTAGTTTTCTTTTTTTGAGGTATCTTTTTCAGGTTTTGGTATTAGGGTGATGGTGGCCTCATAGAAGGAGTTTGGAAGTTTACATTCGTCTGCAGTTTTCTGGAAGAATTTGAGCAGGAGAGGCGTTCAGTTCAGTTCAGTCACTCAGTCGTGTCCGACTCTTTGCGACCCCATGAATCACAGTACGCCAGGCCTCCCTGTCCTTCACCAACTCCCAGAGTTCACTCAAACTCATGTCCACCGAGTCGGTGATGCCATCCAGCCATCTCATTCTCTGTCGTCCCCATCTCCTCCCACCCCCAATCCCTCCCAGCATCAGACTCTTTTCCAGTGAGTCAAGTCTCGCATGAGGTGGCCAGAGTATTGGAGTTTCAGCTTTAGCATCAGTCCTTCCAATGAACACCCAGGATTGATCTCCTTTAGAATGGACTGGTTGGCTCTCCTTGCAGTCCAAGGGACTCTCAAGAGTCTTCTCCAGCACCACAGTTCAAAAGCATCAATTCTTTGGTGCTCAGCTTTCTTCACAGTCCAACACTCACATCCATACATGACCACGGGAAAAACCATAGCCTTGACTAGGCGTACCTTAATTGGCAAAGTAATGTCTCTGCTTTTTAATACACTATCCAGGTTGGTCATAACCTTCCTTAGCTCTTCTGTAAAATTTTGGTAGAATTCATCTGTGAAGCCGTCTGGTCCTGGGCTTTTGTTTGCTGGAAGATTTCTGATTACAGTTTCCATTTCTGTGCTTGTGCTGGGTCTGTTAAAGATTTTCTATTTCTTCCTGGTTCAGTTTTGGAAAGTTGTACTTTTCTAAGAATGTGTCCATTTCTTCCAAGTTGTCCATTTATTGGCCTGTAATTGCTGATAGTAGTCTCGTATGGTCCTTTGTATTCCTGGGTTCTCTGTTGTGATCTCTCCATTTTCATTTCAAACTTTATTGATTTGGATTTTCTCCCTTTGTTTCTTGATGAGTCTGGCTAATGGTCTGTCAACTTTATTTACCCTCTCAAAAAAAAAACAGTTTTTGACTTTGTTGATTTTTGCTTTGGTCTCTTTTGCATTTATTTCTGCCCTGAGTTTTAAGATTTCTTTCCTTCTACTCACCCTGAGGTTGTTAATTTCTTCCTTGTCTCATTACTCTAGGTGTAGAGTTACGTTATTTAGCTGACTTTTTTCTTCTTTCTTGAGGTATGCCAGTATTGCTATGAACCTTCCCTTTAGCACTGCTTTTACAGTGTCCGAGAGGTTTTGGGTTGTCATGTTTTCATTTTCATTCATTTCTGTGCATATTTTGACTTCTTCTGCGATTTGTTGGTTACTCAGCAGCGTGTTCTTCAGCCTCCATGTGTTGGAATTTTTAATAGATTTTCTCCTGTAACTGAGAGCTAATGTTACTGCATGGTGGTCAGAAAAGATGGTTGGAATGATTTCAATTATTTTGAATTTACCCAGGCTAGATTTATGACCCAGGATATGATCTATCCTGGAGAAGGTTCCGTGTGCACTTGAGGAAAAGGTGAAATTGATTGTTTGGGGGTTAAATATCCTATAGGTATCAATTAGGTCTAACTGGTCTGATGTATCATTTAACGTTTGTGTTCCCTTGTTAATTTTCTGTTTAGTTGATCTATCCATAGGTATGAGTGGGGTATTAAAGTTTCCCACTCTTATTGTGTTATTGTTAATTTCCCCTCTCAATTGCTAGCATTATCTTACACATTGCGGTGCTCCTATATTGGGTGCATATATATTTATAATTGTTATGTCTTCTTGGATTGATCCTTTGATAATTATATAGTGTCCTTCTTTTCCTCTTTTCACAGCCTTTGTTTTAAAGTGTATTTTATCTGATATGAGTATTGCTACTCCTGCTTTGTTTTGGTCTCTGCGAGGAGTATCTTTTTCCAGCCCTTCACTTTCCGTCTGTATGTGTCCCTCGTTTCGAGGTGGGTCTCTTGTAGACAACATATATAGGGGTTATAGGGGTCTTGTTTCTGTATCCATTCAGCCAGTCTTTGTCTTTTGGTTGGGGCATTCAACCCATTGACATTTAGGGGAATTATTGATACCTATGATCCCGTTGCCATTTACTTTATTGTTTTGGGTTCGAGTTTGTACACTCTTTCTGTGTTCTTTCTAGAGAAGGTCCTTTAGCATTTGTTGGAGAGCTGGTTTGATGGTGATGAATTCTCTCAGCTTTTGCTTGTCTGTAAGGCTTTTGATTTCTCCTTCATATTTGAATGAGATCCCTGCTGGGTACGGTAATCCGGGCTGTAAGTTATTTTCTTTCAACACATTCAGTATGCCCTGCCATTCCGTCCTGGCCTGAAGAGTTTCTCTTGAAAGATCAGCTGTTATCCTTATGGGAATCCCCTTGTGTGTTATTTGTTGTTTTTCCCTTGCTGCTTTTAATATTTGTTCTTTGTGTTTGATCTTTGTTAATTTGATTAATATGTGTCTTGGGGTGTTTCACCTTGGGTTTATCCTGTTTGGGACTCTTTGGGTTTCTTGGACTTGGGTGATTATTTCCTTCCCCATTTTAGGGGAGTTTTCAACTATTATCTCAAGTATTTTCTCAGGTCTGTATTTTTGTCTTCTTCTTCTGGTACTCCTGTGATTCGAATCTTGGTGCATTTGACATTGTCCCAGAGGTCTCTGAGATTGTCCTCGTTTGTTTTAATTCGTTTTACTTTTTTTCCTCTCTGTTTCATTTATTTCTGCCATTCTGTCTTCTAGCTCACTTATCCTATCTTCTGCCTCCGTTATTCTACTGTTGATACCCTCCAGAGTGTTTTGGTCTCATTTATTGTGTTATTCATGATATATTGACTCTTATTTATTTCTTCTAGGTCCTTGTTAAACCTTTCTTGCATCTTCTCAATCCTTGTCTCCAGGCTAATTATCTGTAACTCCATTTTGTTTTCAAGATTTTGGATCACTTTCACTATCATTTAGAATTCTTTATCAGGTAGATTCCTGTCTCTTTCTCTTTTGTTTGGGTTGGTGGGCATTTATCCTGTTCCTTTACTTTCTGGGTATTTCTCTGACGCTTCATCTTGCTTATATTGCTGTGGGTGGGTTGGCCTTTCCGTCTTCTGTCTGTTTGTGGAGTTCTCTTTATTATGAAGTTTCCTCTCTGTGGGTGGGATTGCACGGTGTGGCTTGTCAAGGTTTTCTGGTTAGGGAAGCTTGTGCCGGTGTTCTGGTGGGTGGGGCTTAATATCTTCTCTCCGGAGTGCAATGAAGTGTCCAGTAATGAGTTATGAGATGTCAGTGCGTTTGGAGTGACTTTGGGCAGCCTCTATATTGAGGCTAAGGGCTATGTTCCTGTGTGGCTGGAGAATTTGTGTGCTGTGCTCTGGAACTTTGTGTGCTTGCTCTGGAACTTGTTGAACCTTGGGTAGTGCTTGGTTTCAGTTTAGGTATAGAGGTGTTTGATGAGCTCCTATCGCTTAATGTTCCATGGGGTCAGGAGTTCTCTGCTGTTCTCAGGATTTGGACTTAAGCCTCCTACTTCTGGTTTTCAGTCTTATTCTTGCAGTAGCCTCAAGACTTCTCCATCTGTCACTTCCAAAGCGGTTCCCTCTGGTTTAGCTTCTTCTGTTTGTTCTTCTCTTCAGTGTCTAGCTTCTGCCCTGACACAAGGGGGCGGTGGTGGACACTTTTTTAGGCTCACGTTCAGTCGTGCTGTGGGGAAGGAGGAAGTCTGCAAACAGATATCACTGGCATTTGTGGGGAGTGCTCGCAGTGTCTCGGCCACACTGGGTTTGCCCCCGCTCACAGCGTGTGTACTTTCCCTCTCTATACTCCTCAAGCTCTAGGTTGCTCTGCCAGGAACTGTCTGAGGCAGGCCCTGGGTAGCATGCACTTCCCAGGTCAAAGCCGCTCAGGTTCAGGTAGTACTCCTCAAAGGCGCAGACTTGGTTGGGCCTGCGTTTTGGGCCCTTCCCCAGTCCGAGCAGCTCAGGTGGCCAGGTGTTTGGCTAGCGCAGTCGCTGTGACTTATCACCTCCCCGGGCCCTGCTTCTCGGTTTTCTGGGTATACAACTGGCGTACCCTCTCAGGCTGTTGTCAACCGTCCAGAATCCCAAGAAAACTTGGTTATCATCGAAGCCTGCTTGCAGTTTGGTAGATGATGCCTCTGTGGGGCCTTGATTGCCCCCTTAAACAGCTCTGCTTGCCCTCTCCTGCCTGTCTTGGTGGGGGATTGGCCATCCGCAGCTGGCTAAGTTGCTCAGTCCTTTGTTCTGTGAGCAGGTCTGGCGGTGTCTTAGGTTTGGGCTTTTTGCCTTTTTGCAGGATATCTATCCCACAGTCTGCTTTGCTATCTCAAGTTAGCTACCTCAGATTGCCCTCGGGGCCTTCAGGTCCGGTCCTTACTCTAAGCAATGCAGCCCGCATCTCCCTGCCAAGCCCCCACTTGCTAGTGGTGGATATGGGCGTCTGTGCTGCTTCTTCACTGGGAGTTACCATTGGGCATGTAATCTGTGGGTTTTAATTATTTATTTATTTTTCCTCCCAGTTATGTTGCCCTCTGAGTTTCCAAGGCTTGCCACAGACTCGCCAGTGAGAATGTTTCCTGGTGTTTGGAACCTTCTTTCTTTTTTTAGACTCCCTTTCTGGGACAGATCTCCATCCTTACCTCTTTTGTATATCCTTTCGAAGACAATGGGCTGATTTTCTGGGTGCCTGATGTCCTCTGCTGGCATTCAGAAGTTGTTTTGTGAAATTTACTCAGCGTTCAAATGCTCTTTTGATGAATTTGTGGAGGAAGTGGTCTCCCTCTTCTGTTCCTTCGCTGTCTTAGGACCGCCGCCCTATTGTGTTACTTTTTTAAAAAGCTTTTTTGATACCAGAGTAGTATGAATTATTATCATTTTCCTCCAAGTGTGTTTAAAAATTTATTTTATCCTGGTTTTTCTCCACCTCCTTTATTCTCTTCAGACTACTATCACAGCAGTGGTTCTTGACTCATTTCGTAAATTTTTCAAACTGAATTGTACTAACTGATGTTTCATTTGAGGAATTAGTTTTATTGGTTTAGGCAAATACGAATGCTGAAGGCAATGGTAGTTCTTTAGTAAATATCTATAAACAGTAAGCGAAACTTAATGTTAATTCTACTTAAAAGATTTCACTGAAATACAGGTGATAATGGATATAGTCGCAATATGAGCTCTTCAAGAGAAACTTATCCACCTAAAAGAGGACCATCCTCAAGATGTGAAGGTCCTTCTCCTAAAAGATCTGCTCCTTCTGCTCAAGGGCGAACCAGTAGTGGAATGAAAGGACAAGGTAAACGCTATATAATATAGGGACTGTTGTTTCTTAGTAAAAGTGAGCAATTTTAAAATGAATGCTTAACTTTAAGATGCACATGTTTACTGATCACTAGTTTATTTGTTGATTCACAGCTGGAAAATAATTCTTTAGCATCTAATTTTAGATGTGTAGTAGGTGATTAACATAGAAGTGGGGAAGACATTTCCTTTAAATCTAAAAGGGAAAGAGGAGAGTGAAAAGGTTGGCTTGAAGCTCAACGTTCAGAAAACGAAGATCATGGCATCTGGTCCCATCACTTCATGGGAAATAGACGGGGAAACAGTGGAAACAGTGTCAGACTTTATTTTGGGGGGCTCCAAAATCACTGCAGATTCTGATTGCAGCCAGGAAATTAAAAGACGCTTACTCCTAGGAAGGAAAGTTATGACCAGCCTAGATAGCATATTAAAAAGCAGAGACATTACTTTGCCAACCAGGGTCCGTCTAGTCAGGGCTATGGTTTTTCCCATGGTCATGTATGGATGTGAGAGTTGGACTGTGAAGAAAGCCGATTGCCGAAGAATTGATGCTTTTGAAGTGTGGTGCTGGAGAAGACTCTTGAGAGTCCCTTGGACTGCAAGGAGATCCAAGCAGTCCATTCTGGAGGAGATCAATCCTGGGTGTTCATTGGAAGGACTGATACTAAAGCTGAAACTGCAATACTTTGGCCACCTCATGCGACGAGTTGACTCACTGGAAAAGAATCTGATGCTGGGAGGGATTGGGAGTGGGAGGAGATGGGGACAACAGAGAATGAGATGGCTGGATGGCATCACCAACTTGATGGACATGAGTTTGAGTGAACTCTAGGAGTTGGAGATGGACAGGGAGGCCTGGCGTGCTGTGATTCATGGGGTCGCGGAGAGTCGGACACGACTGAGCGACTGAACTGAACTGAAGCTTGCTAGAGAATTCCTCAGAATTTTTTTTTTTTTAAGTTGCTAACATTTGCTGCTTAGTAGGAGTTTTCATGTAGTTTCAAGGTCAAGTATTTTTATGAAAACTAATATCCTATGAGTCAGCATTTTGGAATGTAGAATCTTTTAGCTCTGTTATATTGGCTACCTGGTTCATGTAATTATAAACATTAACTGAAATTTGCCATATTAACTTTAGTTTGGATTCTTGACATATTTTTACTTTGTTGTTTGACTCCTGGTACAGTTAAAAACTTTGAATCACTATCAAATTGTCATTTTATGTATAGACTATTATTGAAGCCAAGTGTAATATGGTATTGATTTCAAAATAGTAAAGAAGTTGAGAAAACTAAAGTTTCATTAGACTATTAGCCCAGTAAGCAAACAAAACAAGAGAAGTCTGACCACCAGGAATTAGTAAGAATTAGCACAAGAAGTGAACATTATTTATGGGAATTAGTTTCCTGTTTTGGAAGAGGCAGCATTTTTCAAGTGCGCCCTTTATTACTAATAAGTAGTTGAACTCAAAAGCACTATTGTTTAGAAAGGTCAGTAATTCAGGTTGCGGTTTATGTTAAATTTATCACCATTAGGAGAGAATCAGCTACTTTGTGATTGAATATGTGATAATAGTTTTCAAAAATTAATTAGATTTTACTCAAGTTTTGAGAGATTCTATTACTTGTAATTTAAGGATTATGCAAAATGTACAGGGAGCAGATGGTGTCAGAAAATAAAGTGTTCAGGAATTACATGTATAAAGCAAACTAAATGTGCATTAATGGGATTTTATAAGTAGTTTTTTTAAATTGTTTTGGAGAGAGGAAAGATACCAGTCTTTTGATTTTTTTTTTTTTCTTTGAACTATTACTCTCAATTCTGAGATACTTATGTAAGCATTTTAAAATTAAAGGTCCAGTATTGCGGAGAGAAAATTACAGAGGAGGTCCTCATAGAGAGCCAATGTCTTCTCGGAGAGATAACTGTGTGTCACCAAGAGATAATGGTTGTGCTACTAAAGAGAGGTAAAGAAAAATAAAATACATGCATTTTTAAGTCATAGTTCATTTTGTTGAGGTAAAATTTATCTAACAAAATTTTAAAAGTGAACAATTCAGTAGCATTTAAAATACTCAGAATTCTACAACCACTCTCTCTGTTCAGTTCCAAAATAGTTAATCACCCCAAAACAAAATCCATAAGCAGTTGCTCCCATTTTTATCCTCCTGTATCCCTAGTAAACACCCACCTATATCATGTGTCTGTAAATTTACCTAATCCTGAATATATCATACGTTCACTGTAGCCTGCCAGGCTCCGCTATCCATGGAATTCTCCAGGCCAGAATACTGTAGTGGGTAGCCATTCCCTTCTGCAGAGGATCTTCCTGAGGGATTGAACCCTGGTCGTCCACATTGCACTCGGATTCTTTACCAACTGAGCCACCGGGGAAGCCCTAACAATATGTGACCTTTAATATGTGGCTTTTCCATTAGTGTGAGTGTTTTCAAAGATAATCCTTGCTGAAGCATGAGTCAGTACTTCAGTTTTTGAGTGGGGGTTAACACCATTGTATGTATAGTTAACATGGTTTGTTTATCCATCTTTGTAGTTAATGTGTACAAACATTGGAGTGCCTGTTTTCAATTCTTGGTGTAAACTCTGAATTGGAATTCCTGGGTCGTACAGTAACTTCAGTATTTTAAGGAACCGTTCATCTCCATAACTGCACTGCTGCCAATGCAAGAGACTCAGGTTCAGTCCCGAAGTGGGGAAGATTGCCTGGATGAGAAAACAGCAACTTACTGCAAATTCTTGCTTGGAAAGTCCCATCAATAGAGGGGCCTGGTGGGCTACAGTCCACAAGGTCTCTAAGAGTCTGACACAGCTTTATATTTCTACCATGCACACACAGGATTTCAGTTTCTCTGCATGTTCACAAACACTTGATGTTTTATATTTTAGATTAAAAAATATCTCTCTATATATATAGCCTGTCTGCTAGGTGCAGAGTAGATATCTCATTCGGATTGAGAAACTGTATTTCCCTAAAATACAATTATGTTAAGCAGTGTTTTATATTCTTGTTCATAATTATATATCTTCCTTGAGGAAAAGTATATTGAAGTCCTTTGCACATTTAAAACTTTCTTTCTGAATTCTTGTCATTTAATTTTGTTTGTTTGTTTTAAGTTTCTCAGGCAGAGATTATTCAAGTTCGCGAGACACCGAGGATTATGCTCCACCGTCTAGAGACTATGCATACTGTGATTATGGCCATTCAAGTTCTCGAGATGATTATTCCTCTAGAGGACATAGGTACTATAAACAATTCTGTTTTTAATCAAATAACTTATGGAAATGGTTAATTATAACATTAATTCTCTTAAATGTAGTGATCGTGATGGCTATGGTGGAAACCGTGATAGAGATTATTCTGAACATCGAAGTGGAGGTTCCTACAGGGATTCATACAAGAGTTATGGTAAGAGTACAGTTACAGCTTACAAATGACAAAATTAGAATTGACATGCTAGATCTACATCATTTACTCAAGTTTACTTCTATTTTCTCAGAAAATAAAATGTAATTTCTACCTAATTGATTGGTTTGAAGGTCTTTGAATTATTTTTGATCTGTCATTTCAAATGATATGAAGGATAATTTGGCAGCTCACATTTTTTAATCACAAAAATTATTGTAACATTTTTAAAAGCAAAAGTGCTGTTGAGAGTATGAAGCACAGGAACATTATGAAGTTCAAAATTTTAGTCTTTTCCAAAAAATTAACATTTAAACTCCTGCTAAGGCACTTCAGTCGTGTCCGACTCTGTGCAACTCCATAGACAGCAGCCCACCAGTCTTCCCGGTCCCTGGGATTCTCCAGGCAAGAACACTGGAGTGGGTTGCCATTTCCTTCTCCAGTGCATGGAAGTGAAGTCGCTCAGATGTGTCCGACTCTTAGTGACCCCATGGACTGCAGCCTACCAGGCTCCGCCACCCATGGGATTTTCCAAGCAAGAGTACTGGAGTGGGTTGCCATTGCCTTCTCAACTACTGGAACTAAAAAGTACTGCTCTTTTAAATAAATGTGAAAGCCCCTTCACCACTGCTGCTAATTCATATCTTCACCAGAGAGGCAGATAAAGGCTATCCTTTCAAAGATTTAGTACTTTACAGTCATGTTATAGAAGTAACGGGAAAAGTTTTATAATTTTATCAATTACTGATTTCACAGGGGGCTCCCGTGGTGCTCCGTCAGGAAGAGGTCCACCTCTGAGTTATGGCAGAAGCAGTCGCTATGATGATTATAGCAGTACAAGAGACAGATATGGAGGAAGTCGGAAAAGTTACTCAAGCAGCCGAAGTGATACCTACTTAAGTGGTCGTGACCGTGGCGGAAGACAAGAACAAGGGTTTCCATCCTCCAAGGATAGGGTGTACCCTCCTCCTCGTGAGTCATACAGTAGCTCAGGTTGTGAGGCTTCCAGGGGAGGTCATGGGGGGAGCCGATCTGAAAGAGTAGGCAGAAACAGGTACTAAAAATGTTTTCTTGGCATGGGAAAATTTTTTGTGAGTTTCTGTTTTAACTGGTACTTGAGTATTGCTGAAGAAAACCGTTGGTTTTGGAGGGAAGAGCTGTAAACTTTCACCTCCATGAATTTTCAGATAAATTGAAAAATAGAATTATTCAGATAAGTTGAAAAATAGAGTTATTCAAAGTAATTTCATACTTGTTACTGCTGGTTGAAAGATAGAAGTTAAAATTTTTAAATTTAATGTCTAAATTTTCTGAGTATGTTTTGTAAAGTGTTATTGTTTATTTTACTGGTGGGTTAAACGAGCATAAAAACACTTGTTTCTTGTTTAGAAGGTGAATTGTGCTGTTTGCTTAAAGTTTCCCTTTGTAGTCTTTGCACACGAATGCATTCAGAATTAAGCAGTATGCTATTTCTCCATTGCAAGCCTTACCTGCTTTATATTTAGGTTAACAATATTACATGTTATTTTTGAAAGCAGTGTATAGAAGGTTTGGCAAGGCTCTAAAAACCTGAAGGAAATGTTTGCATCTTTACTAAAATTTTTGTCTAACTTTTTAAAACAATAGTATAAATCAGAAGAAAATTTAGATGTGTGAATAAATGTTTAAGAAGTCTGAAGTTAAGTATCAATTGTCTTAGTCATTCAAGTGGCAAATGATAAAAGTGCCAACCACGATTAAAAAGAAAACAATCTGCACCTAAGTCGGGATTGAACTAGTTAAGTATTCTGAGTATGTATCTTCATGAAAGGAAGCAGTTCTAGATTTGTTGGAAATGCAATGCTTTAAGTAATACTTATTTTCACTTCATTTTGGAGTACTTGGTATAACCCAAAAGTATAGGCTTATCTATAAGGAAAGTTAAGGGGTTTTGTAGGCAATCCTAGGTATCAGTAATAATACATCAACTTTTTATTAAGAGGCAAGGATAAGCGCTGCAGAACAAATTGGAATTTGCAAAATTAGTGGAGAAATTTGCAGTGTCCTTTTAAAGTAACAGAAATTTACTTGTTAAAGGTTCCATTAACAATAAAATCAAAATAACATTTGAGGCAAACTCAGAAGACAGATTAAGAAATTTCTTAGGATTGTTCCACATGTTAGACGTCAAAGGCATAGTTAAAATACATTTTCAAGACAAAGGACAGTGCATAAAAGTGACATTCATGTTCTACATGAAGTTCACCAGGCAGTACTGTCCAGGTAAGCAGGTACAAAATAAGCAGTAAGTTACTGATCCTAGTACGAAGCTGAGAAAGAACAGGATATGTTTTGAGTAGTTGCATTGGTAACTGCTGAAATGCCAACCAAAGTCAGCAACTGCTCCTTTGATATTTTGGTAACATTTTTACTAGACATTATGAAGGCATAATTTTCATTCAGTTGTGCTGTAGTGTTTGTGAGGACTGAATAAGAGTATAAATGTTGTAGCATAATTTCTAGTTACCATAACGGATTCACAGGAAATAGTGTCTGTATTACCTACCCTGGAAGCTTTGAGCAACAGAAAGATCCTTGACAGGATGTCTTGTTATCATAGTGACAACATTTGTGAGAAAATGAGAATGGCAGCCTAGAATATAATTTCTCCCCAACATTGCTACAAGGATTCTGTTTTTGAGCTTGTGAAAGAGTAAATGCTGAAAATTATAACCAAAGTTAAAAGCCTATCTTGTTAAAACGTTCATGAGAATATAATGAATTTGTCTGTAGTACAGAGAATGAGAAGTAAATTTCAACTATAAGTTTTCTCTACATTTTATTTGTAAGGAGTTCCTGTTTTTAAAATCCGTTTGACCTGCAGGTTCCTGTAGTTGGCTTAATTTGAAAATGTCAATTAACCCAGGAATGTAAAATTTCCTGTTGAAAAAGCTTATCGTGTAAGAAATATTGTACCTTTCTGTTGACCCTAGCCATTAAACTGGTGTGTAGTAATAAAGAATATCAAGTTGCTTTAGAAACTGTGGTAAAAAACCTACACAATGAAGTTTTCTTCTTCTCTACATTTACCTAGAACTCTGTATCCCAGGCTTTGCTGTATATACTGAATATAAAGGTGCAATTTGTTTAGTGTCTAGCAACTATGAAATCGTCTACATTTATATAGCCAGAGTAAAGTGGAAAAAAGTCCTTGACTTAAAGTGGTTATCTTCTTGTATCTTGCTTGTTTTCATTTGATGTTCTTTCTGTTAGAGAAAACTTTTTTCACTTGTGATTTTTCATTAATTCTGTATGTGTTGTAAACTTTTAGTAGTTTGTGCTAAGAATTTTTATCTTGAAATTAAAAAGTTACATAACTTTCTAAAAGTGTTAGTTTGACTTTTTACACCTAATCTATTATTTTTTCTTACTGTGATATATGATATAAATATTTTCATTCCTTAGTTAAACACCATTTTTTCCAGTGAAAACTAGCATAAAAGTTAAACTGTACATACATCTTCACTCAGCTCTGTATTCCATTTCTCTTAATGAAAATTTCTGGTATGTATTGCCATGTACCACATTACTTCAGAAGTAACTCAGTTATTGTCCAATTTTATCTTTTATTTTTCTGGCTGTTTGCTTTATATAGTTCCATAGGACACTGAAGCTTTGACTGTCATTGCTTTACATTTATCAATGAATTAGGGTGAAAGTGACTTGAATGTTTTAAACTTTTCCCACCCATCTTTCCTTATATTCAGACTCTATTTAGAACCTGACAGATTCTCAGTAAAGGCCCTTATCACCTCATTTGTTAATGACATTCTCCTATTTACTTGTTTTTGGTTATGCTGGATTTTTGGAGCTGCATGGTGTTTTCTTTAGTTGTTGCAGGTGGTGGTTACTCCCTAATTTCAGTACACAAGCTTCTCATTGCAGTGGCTTCTTTTGTTGTACAGCACAGGCTCTAGGGCATGTGGTAGTAGTGGTTCTTAGGCTCCTGGATTACTGGTTCAGTAGTTGTGGCTCACAGGCTTAGTTGACTCTTGGCATGTGGGACCTTCCTGTACCAGGAAGTAAACCCATGTCTCCTGCATTGATGGCAGATTCTTTAAGAGTGAGCCACCCAGAAGCCCTGTTAGCTACATTCTTAAAGTAATTTTTAATGCTTAGGTCTTGAATGAAATTTTATCTATGTTGTAATTAACGAATAGATGCTCTTTTTGTTAAAAGTTGTTTTATTCAAGTGATATTTTATTAAAAATAACTTCTTAATTGCTCAGTTTCCTGCATAAGCTCGCCATCATTTAAGGACACAATTTTGTTATTTGGTCTGTATCCCTGTTTTCTTCCACCACTCCAAGGAATTAAGCTTTCAGTTCAGCTCAGTTGCTGAGTGATGTTCCACTCTGCAACCCTATGGTCTGCAGCACACCAGGCTTCCCTGTCTATCACCCACTCCCACAGCTTGTTCAGACTCACGTCCAGCAAGTCACTGATGCCAGCCTACCATATTATCCTCTGTCATCGCCTTCTCCTTCCTTCCCTAAATCTTTCCCAGCATCAGGGTCTTTTCAAATGAGTCAGCTCTTCGCATCAGGTGGCCAAAGTATTGGAGTTTCAGCTTCAAAATCAGTCCTTCCAATGAACACCCAGGACTGATGTGTTTTAGGATGGACTGGATGGATGTCCTTGCAATCCAAGGGACTCTCAAGAGTCCTCTACAACACCATAGCTCCAAAGACGAATTCTTTGGCACCCAGCCTTCTTTATGGTCTTACTCTCACATCCATACATGACTAGTGGAAAAGTAACTTTGACTGGATGGACCTTTGTCAACAAGGTAATGTCCCTTCTTTTTAGTATGCTGTCTGGGTTTATCATATCTTTCCTTCTAAAGAGCAACTGTCTTTTAATTTCACGGATACAGTCACCAGCTGCAGTTGTTTTTGGAGCCCAAGAAAGTAAAGCTTGTCACTGTTTCCATATTTTCCTCATCTATTTGCCATGAAGCTGTGGGACCAGATGCCATGATCTTTGCTTTTTGAATGTTGACTGTTAGGCCAGCTTTTTCACTCTCCTCTTTCATGTTCATTAAGAGGCTCTTGAATTCCTCTTTGCTTTCTGCCATGAGGGTGGTGTCATCTGAGATTATTGATACTTCTCTCAGCAATCTTTTGATTCCAGCTTATCTGACATTTCATATGATGTACTCAGTATATGAGTTAAATAAGCA
This sequence comes from Moschus berezovskii, assembly GCF_049115385.1. Classification (NCBI taxonomy): domain Eukaryota; kingdom Metazoa; phylum Chordata; class Mammalia; order Artiodactyla; family Moschidae; genus Moschus; species Moschus berezovskii. Next base: position 82,929,144 of record NC_142489.1, read on the forward strand.
GAATGACAGTATAGAGCCTTGACCTACTTCTTTCCCAGTTTGGAACCAGTCTGTTCCTAATCGAGTCCTTTCTTAACCTGCATACAGATTGAACTTTGAATTGTTGTAATTTCTGCTTTTACCTCTAAAAATACTCTCCAATTTGGTGACTTCTAAGGTAAATCAGTCTCTCCTATTAACGAGAAAGGAAAAAAAAATTTTTTTCTACTAGTTGTTAAGCTATATTTGTTCCTTCTTCATGAGTAAATAGTCATCATGTTCCCAGTGAGTTTAAGATTCTTGCCTCATTGCAGAGAGAATTTCAAGATAAGAAAGGAAGAATAAGAAGTAAAATGAGTGTTTTAGTTAAGCAAGGGTCTGTCCTTGGAGGGAGAACAGGCAGATAGGTGAGGAAGTGCTACTCTGCATTTCTTTGGTAAGCCAGCTATGAGGGGCATACAAATGAAGGGGTAGAATATTCCCAGGGGAAGGATTTTGGAGGTCCTTTCCCTGATTTTCACCCCAGCTCCAGTCTCCTGAGGGGAGGAGGGACTGTTGTCTTTATTTACCTTAGATCAGAAGTGTCATGGTGTTGATGCATGATCTGGTATTTCTTTCTTGCAAGGCTAATTGTTTTGTAATGAAAGCATAATAAGCAATAGGTTACATGTGAACACAGGAGATTCCTTCCATTCCACACATTTCTTTGCTGACTTTGGGACACTTATAGAAAATGTGTGATTTCCTGTCAGTCTGGACATTCCTGCTTTTGTCTGCCTATGGACCCCTGCTGTTAACAGGGTGAATGATTTCCTGCCACATGCCCACTGTCTCCATTTCTCTTCTCATAGCTATCTGCCTATTGTAACAACTAAAACTGCCTTAGTTTTACTGTCATTTAGTTACATGGCAGTCACTGAAAAATATATTTATGCCATAAAACAAAATTTTAGCTATACCACTTAACCACATAATTTTGTTCATGAGTAAGTAATATTCAAATTTCTGTCAACTAAGAAAGATGCCCAACTTGAAAGTTACAAGTTGTCTTTGGGGCAAAATCAGGACTGCAGTGTGGGGGGCAGCACCTCAGATAGCTCTGACAGACTACTCGAAAGAGGTGCATCAGGAGAGGTCAATATGTAATATTTTGGTGACGGGGAAAGTGAAAGTGTTAATTGTTCAGGTGTGTCAGACTCTGTGACTCCATAGACTATAACCTGCAGTTTCTCTGTCCATGGCATTCTCTGGAGTGGCTTACCATTTCCTCCTCCAGGGGATCTTCCTGGCCCAGGGATCAAATCCAAGTCTCTTGCATTGCAAGCATGTTCTTTACCAACTGAGCCACCAGGGAAGCCCCTGGTGAAGGGGAGTGCAATACAATTAAGGATTCAGGTTACGAAGATTTTCTGGTAGTCAAGGAGCTGATGGGATTTAGTGCTTTTCTAACCGTGAGGAGATGCAGGAATTGGGATCATGAAATCAGTTCCTGAAAATCACCAACTATCTAAAACCTGTCGGTCTAGATTCCCTGGAGCACAGAATGCCTCACTGCACACTAGACTCTCTCAAGGGGTGTTGATAGTTGGCAGCCGCCGCAGCATAGGGCAGATAGTAAATGTTCTTGTTCAGCTGTTGGCAGTGCTCTTGGCAAGTGGCAATTTGTAGCTGACACATAATGTGATTTTCTAAAGATACCACCTAAGATTTAATCTTGTATTTTTCTCTCCACTCATATATTTTATTTCTTGTCAGGATTAAGAAATTAATAATTATTAACGTAAAATTTTCTTGATTTCTCACTGTATTCTGAACTTGTCCTTTCAATATACTGACTTGGAAGCTGTGAGTTGGCCTACATTATTAGGTATAAGCCATAAAACCCCTGAAAGGAAACAGGTACAATTTCCTTAAAGATCAATTTCATATAATGCATATAATTGTTATCTGTCTGGTCTGTGGAAAGTGTCCCTATAAGTACCATGATCCAACCACTGGAAAACCTATGAAAGTATCTGTGGAAAGCATCCCTATAAATGCCATGATACAGCCTTAATCTATAAACACTGATGAGCTGGTGTTTATAGAAATGTTCTGTGAAATTCACTGAAACTGCACACCCTATCGAGGCATCATAGTAACCATTTATGTGAGTTATTTTATGACAGGAGGTCCTGGTAAGGAACATGGAAATAATAAACCACCACCAACAGAAGAGTTCAGCAAGATCAAAAGGAGATGCCATGTGTTCTAACACTTCCCAGAATTATATTCACTGGCACTCTTCCTGGTTGAACAATGTCTGCACCACCAGGAAGGATCTTACATCAAAATGCCTGGCCAAATACAACTTGGAAACTAATCCCATCACCATAAAACCTGAGGCTTCCAGCCACCTGGCAGAGCAGTCCTAGGTTCCGTTATCCTACTGCTGTCCATTTGGGTACCCTTTCCCAATAAAGTAATTTGTTAGCACAAGTGTTTTCTCAGACAATTCATTTCTGAGTGTCAGGTTAAGAGTCCACTCTTGGGACCTGGATGGGGTCCCCCTTCCTGCAACACAGGGACTTGTGGTTCATTCTGTACATATGTTTGTGTATGTGCACACATACATATAGGTATGTATATAATTGAATTTATATATCTATAATATGCATATATAAAACGTCTACACACACACACATACAAAATATGTATGTGATGTGCTGTGCTTAGTTGTGTCCAACTCTGAGACCCCATAGCCTATAGTCCACCAGGCTCCTCTGTTCATAGTGAGTCTCCAGGTAAGAATATTAGAGCGGGTTGCCATGCCCTCCATCACAGGATCTTTACAACCCAGGGATGGAACCCAGGACGCCTGCCTTGCAAGTGGATTCTTTACCATCTGAGGCAGCAGAGCAGCCCAGGAATACTAGAACGGGTAGCCTATCCCTTCTCCAGGGAAACTTCACCAACCAGGAACTGAACCAAGGTCTCCTACATTGCAGACTGATACCAGTGGAGCTATCCAGGAATCACATATGAAATATGTATTTATGTATTTGATATGTACTAGGTTTTGTTCCCAGTTTCTGGCACAGAATTGCTGAAACCTGTGGAATTGCCTGAGTGGTTTTGGTAACAGGACTGCATTTTGTTATTTATACGCTTCTTTCAAAAATATGTGAGTTGACACTAAAGAGGTGACTTTGGGTTGCCACTTGATAGCTTTAGAATGGAGACTAGCTACCAGTGAAACTCACCATGAGATTAGAGATTTAGAAGTTTCCCTTAACTCCCGATTTCCTGAGAAGTCGGAGGAATTGGGAATTCAGTTAATCATTAATGACTAACTTCATCAATTATGCATGTGTATTGGAACTGTTTAAGACCAAACAAACTAGTTTGTAATTGAATTCCAGATTGGTGGGAAAAAATGCATTCATGTACCGGAAAGGTACAACTCAGACTCAATGGAAAGCTTGAGATTTTTCCAGACCTGTGTCTTCTGTTCTCGCTGTTCAATTTGTTTCCTTTATAATAAAGTAAATGTTTTTCTGGGTTATATAAGCCATTACAGTAAATTACTAAATCTGAAAATGGGGATAATGAGAACCTGTAATTTTTAACCAAGTTTGGCACACTACTTTGCACTAGTGTCTAAAGATGGAGAGACAGTCTAATGGCACTGATTTCCACTTTTGGGTGTACACTAGGAAGAGAAATGTAAACAGCCAAGGACTAAGGAAAAACTGAGGCCCTAGTCATGACTGTACAGGCTGTAATGAGGCAGTCAGGGACTCAAGGGGTGCCTCAAGCCCAGGGAGCCCCAGGTAAGGGGCAAATATATTACCTGTGTGGAAAGGAGAGACTTCATGTGAGAATGTCTTCAGGCATCTATGCTGCCCCTGGCCCTGGGCCTGGTCTGTAAAGGAACACACTGGAGTAGGAACAATCCTCAGAGACAAAGGCCCCAGTAATTGGACCCTCCCAGTAACCAAGACCGATGAGGCCTGGGATACCCACACAGTTCCTCTTTATAATAACATCTGAGGAGTCCAGGGTACAACTGATGGTGGCTGGATTACTGATTTGTTTTTAGGTACTGGGGATACATTCTCCATTCTCACTGAGACCTCCCAGTCTGCTCTCTGCATCTGCAGCCATAAGAGGACTGGCCAAATAACACCTGGGGAGGATTCATGTCACTGTATCGCAAAACCAACCAATATAATATTGTAAACTAATTCAGTTCAGTTCAGTTCATTTCAGTCTCTCAGTCGTGTCCGATTCTCCGCGACCCCATGAATCACAGCACGCCAGGCCACCCTGTCCATCACCAACTCCCAGAGTTCACTCAAACTCATGTCCACAGAGTCGGTGATGCCATCCAGCCATCTCATTCTCGGTCGTCCCCTTCTCCTCCCACCCCCAACCTTTCTCAGCATCAGAGTCTTTTCCAATGAGTCAACTCGTCGCATGAGGTGGCCAAAGTATTGCAGTTTCAGCTTTAGCATAAGTCCTTCCAATGAACACCCAGGATCGATCTCTCCTAGAATGGACTGTTTGGATCTCCTTGTGGTACAAGGGACTCTCAAGAGTCTTCTCCAGCACCACAGTTCAAAAGCATCAATTCTTCGGCGATCAGCTTTCTTCACAGTCCAACTCTCACATCCATACATGACCATGGGAAAAACCATAGCCTTGACTAGACGGACCTTTGTTGGCAAAGTAATGTCTCTGCTTTTTAATATATTATCTAGGTTGGTCATAAGTTTCCCTTCAAGGAGTTAGCGTCTTTTAATTTCATGGCTGCAATCAGCATCTTCAGTGATTTTGGAGCCCAAAAATATAAAGTCTGACACTGTTTCCACTGTTTTTCCGTCTTATTTCCCATGAAGTGATGGGACTAGATGCCATGATCTTTGTTTTCTGAATGTTGAGCTTCAAGCCAACCTTTTCACTCTCCTCTTTCACTTTCCTCAAGAGACTTTTGAGTTCCTCTTCATTTTCTGCCATAAGGGTAGTGTCATCTGCATATAGCCTCCAATAAAAAAAATTTTTAACAAGTGCTATTTTAGTCAGCCTCATAGCTGTAATTGAGACTCTGGTTCTTTTTAAACTCAAATGCCTTTTTAATAATGCCTGAGAACTCTTATACCTTGTTGGGATGAGATATATTGGTAACAATTTAAGTTTCTGTGCACCTGAACATGAACCCCTCCATTCCCCAGGCAGATCCAGAAGTATGGGCTGAGGGGGACAAATTGGAATAAGTATGCAGAGCTAAGTTTATCAGACTTAAAGATCCTACTTCTTTCCCTTATCCAAAGCAATATCTCTTAAGTTCAAAGGCTAAGGAAAGACTGTGACCAATCATAGAACTTACAAGGGTTATTAGTATCTTTTAATAATCTCCTCCATATTAGGGCTTAGGAAGCCTAGTGGTCAGTAACACCTGGTTCAAAATTTGAGAATTGTCAATGAGGCACTTGTGCCTTTACAGCCCTGTGGTCCCCAATCTTTATACTTTGCCTTCCACTGTACCTGAAAATGCCAAATAGTTTACAATTCTAGATTTAAAATATGCCTTTATCAACATTCCATCAGCCTAGGTAAGTCAGTTTTTGTTTGTTTTCAAGGACCGCATTTGTCCCAAAGGGTTTTGAGACAGCTCTCACTTGTTCAAACTGGCTTTGTCTTGGGACTTAAAAAGATTTGCAGATCAACAGGCTACAGTTTTTAATGATATCTTGTTATGTATGGCCATTGAGGAATTAGGCTCCTCAGCCACAGAGCAACTATTAAATTTCCTAGAAGACTGTAATTACAAGGTGTCAAAGACTAAAGCACAAACACCTCAGGCTTTTGGTCCAATATCTGGGTCTTATAATCTTCCAGGGCACCAAAGCCTTGGGATATGAGAGTCAGATCAATTCTTAAGCTGGATATTTTGAGATAAGATTTTCAGGAATCATGGGCTACTGTAGGATTTGTATTCCTGGATATGGATAATTGCTTTATACATCATCTCCTTAATGAGTCTTAGGCTTCCTTGAGAGCTAAGATGATAAAGAATTTACCTGCAATTCAGGAGACCGGAGTTCAATTCCTGGGTTGGAAAAATCCCCTGGAGTAGAGATAGGCTAGGGACTGGAATGCAAAAGTAGGAAGTCAAGAAACACCTGGAGTAACAGGCAAATCTGGCCTTGGAGCACGGAATGAAGCAGGGCAAAGGCTAATGGAGTTTTGCCAAGAGAACAAACTGGTGATAGCAAACACCCTCTTGCAACAACACAAGAGAAGACTCTACACATGGACATCACCAGATGGACAACACTGAAATCAGATTGATTATATTCTTTGCAGCCAAAGATGGAGAAGTTCTATACAGTTAGCAAAATCAAGACCAGGAGCTGACTGTGGCTCAGATCATGCATTCCTTATTGCCAAATTCAGACTTAAATTGAAGAAAGTAGGGAAAACCACTAGACCATTCAGATATGACCTAAATCAAATCCATTATGATTATACAGGGGAAGTAAGAAATAGATTTAAGGGACTAGATCTGATAGATAGAGTGCCTGATGAACTATGGGTGAAGGTTGGTGACATTGTACAGGAGACAGGGATCAAGACCATCCCCATGGAAAAGAAATGCATAAAAGCAAAATGGCTGTCTGAGGAGGCCTTACAAAGAGCCGTGAAAAGAAGAGAAGCGAAAAGCAAAGGAGAAAAGGAAAGATATAAGCATCTGAATGCAGAGTTCCAAAGAATAGCAAGGAGAGATAAGAAAGCCTTCCTCAGCGATCAATGCAAAGAAATAGAGGAAAACAACAGAATAGGAAAAAACAAGACATCTCTTCAAGAAAATTAGAGAGTCCAGGGGAACATTTTATGCAAAGATGGGCTCGATAAAGGACAGAAATGGTATGGACCTAAGAGAAGCAGAAGATTTTAAGAAGAGGTGGCAGGAATATACAGAAGAACTGTACAAAAAAGACCTTCACGACCAAGATAATCACGATGGCGTGATCACTCACCTGGAGCCAGACATCTTGGAATGTGAAGTGAAGTGGGCCTATGAACAAAGCTAGTGGAAGTGATGGAATTCCAATTGAGCTATTTCAAACCTTGAAAGATGATGCTGTGAAAGTGCTGCACTCAATATGCCAGCAAATTTGGAAAATTCCGCAGTGGCCACAGGACTGGAAAAGGTCAGTCTTCATTCCAATCCCAAAGAAAGGCAATGCCAAAAAATGCTCAAACAACCGCACAATCGCACTCATCTCACACGCTAGTAAAGTCATGCTCAAAATTCTCCAAGCCAGGCTTCAGCAATATGTGAACCGTGAACTTCCAGATGTTCAAGCAGGTTTTAGAAAAGGCAGAGGAACCAGAGATCAAATTGCCAACATCTGCTGGATCATGGAGAAAGCAAGAGAGTTCCAGAAGAGCATAAATTTTTGCTTCATTGACTATGCCAAAGCCGTTGACTTTGTGGATCACAATAAACTGGAAAATTCTGAAAGAGATGGGAATACCAGACCATCTGACCTGCCTCTTGAGAAACCTGTATGCAGGTCAGGAAGCAACAGTTAGAAATGGACATGGAACAACAGACTGGTTCCAAATAGGAAAAGGAGTACATCAAGTTTGTATATTGTCACCCTGCTTATTTAACTTATGAGCAGAGTACATCATGAGGAACGCTGAGTTGGAAGAAGCACAAGCTGGAATCAAGATTGCCGCGAGAAATATCAATAACCTCAGATATGCAGATGACACCACCCTTATGGCAGTAAGTGAAGAGGAACTCAAAAGCCTCTTGAGGAAATTGAAACAGAAGAGTGAAAAATTTGGCTTAAAGCTCAGCATTCAGAAAACAAAGATCATGGCATCTGGTCCCATCACTTCATGGGAAATACATGGGGAAACAGTGGAAGCAGTGTCAGACTTTGATTTTTTGGGCTCCAAAATCACTGCAGATGCTGATTGCAGCCATGAAAGTAAAAGACACTTGCTCCTTGGAAGGAAAGTTATGACCGAACTAGATAGCATATTAAAAAGCAGAGGTATTACTTTTCCAACCAAGGTCCGTCTAGTCAAGGCTATGGTTTTTCCCGTGGTCATGTATGGATGTGAGAGTTGGACTGTGAAGAAAGCTGATCGCCGAAGTATTGATGCTTTTGAACTGTGGTGCTGGAGAAGACTCTTGAGAGTCCCTTGGACTGCAAGGAGATGCAACCAGTCCATTCTAAAGGAGATCAGTCCCAGGTGTTCATTGAAAGGACTGATGCTAAAGCTGAAACTGCAATACTTTGGCCACCTCATGCGACGAGTTGACTCACTGGAAAAGACTGATGCTGGGAGGGATTGGGGGCGGGAGGAGACGGGGATGACAGAGAATGAAATGGCTGGATGGCATCACCGACTCGATGGACATGATTTTGAGTGAACTCTGGGAGCTGGTGATGGACAGGGAAGCCTGGGGTGCTATGATTCATGGGGTTGCAAAGAGTTAGACACGACTGAGCGACTGAACTGAACTGAACTGAACTGACCCACTCCAGTATTCTTGGACTGCCCTTGTGGCTCATCTGGCAAAGAATCTGCCAGCAGTGTAGGACACTGAGGTTTGATCCCTGGCTGGGAAGATCCCCTGGAGAAGGGAATGGCTACGCACTCCAATATTTTGGCCGGGGGTCACAAAGGGTTGAACGTGACCGAGCGACTTTCACTGGCAGACTCAAAAAACAAGTACTGATCAGTTGCTTTGGACCCCAGGGCCACAAACACTTTTAAAATCCTCCAAAAGGCCTTGACTCAGGCCCTGGCTCATAGTCTAGCCACAACACATAAATTTAATCTATACGTCACAGAAAGAAAGTGTGTAGCTATAGAAGAAATGATTGAAACTCGAGAGCCTATCGAAGTAAGGAATTAGTGTCACAGGGATGCTCACATTAATCTCAGAGTCATAGCAGAGTCATAGCCTCACAGTGACTGGGTCTTTAAAGTTCGCAAATGGAAGGGACTGCACTGTTGTAACCACAAAATACATATGCACACTACTTAGTTCAAAGAGCAGTCTGTGGATGTCAGATAATCTTTCTTAAATATCAGTCCCTCTTATTAGAATTTTTTGAAAGATCTTGACGACCGAGGTAACCAAGATGGTGTGATCATTCTCCTAGAGCCAGACATCCTGGAATGTGAGGTCAAAAGGATTTTAGGAAGCATCAATATGAACAAAGCTGGAGGAGGTGATGGAATTCCAGTTGAGCTATTTCGAATTCTAAAAGATGATGCTGAAAAAGTGCTGCACTCATTTTGTCAGCAAATTTGGAAAACTCCATAGTGGCCACAGGACTGGAAAAGGTCAGTTTTCATTCCAACCCCAAAGAAAGGAAAAGGCAAAGAATGCTGAAAGTACCACACAATTGCACTCCTCTCACACCCTAGCAAAGTAATGCTCAAAATTCTCCAAGCCAGGCTTCAGCAGTATGTGACCTGTGAACTTCCAGATGTTCACGCTGGATTTAGAAAAGGCAGAGGAACCAGAGATAAAATTGCCAAAATCTGGTGGATCATGGATAAAGCAAGAGCGTTCCAGAAAACCATCTACTTTTGCATTACTGATTCTGCCAACGACTTTGATTGTGTAGATCACAACAAACTGTGGAAAATTCTAAAAGATATGGCAACACCAGACCACCTGACCTGCCATTGAGAAAGCTGCATGCATATCAAGAGGCAAAAGTTAGAACCACACAGGGAACAATAGACTGTTTGCAAATTGGGAAAGGAGTACGTCAAGGCTGTACATTGTCACCCAGCTTATTGAATTTATATGCAGAGTATATCATGAGAAACGCCAGGCTGGATGAAGCACAAGCTGGAATCAAGTTTGCCGGAAGAAATATCAGTCATCTAAGATATGCAGATGACACCACCCTTATAGAAAAAAGCGAAGAACTAAAGAGCCTCTTGATGAAAGGGAAAGAGGGGAGTGAAAAGTTTGCTTAAAGCTCAACATGCAGAAAATTAAGATCATGGCATCCAGTCCCATCACTTCATGGCAAATAGGTGGGGAAATTTTGGAAACCGTCGCTGACTATTTCTTGGGCTCCAAGATTGCTGCATTTGACTAGGTGGAAAATAGAGTTGGTGGTGGACAGGGAGGCCTGGCGTGCTGTGATTCATGGGGTCGCGGAGAGTCGGACACGACTGAGCGACTGACTGAACTGAGCTGGACGGAACCCACTTCGAGTCCCAACGCCGCCACTTTCTTACTCCCCAAGCCTAAGTTTCTAAGTCTGTGAAATGGGGATAACAGTAATTCTGCTTCCTTGGTGACTGAAAGGTTTGTTGTTAATGCACACAAAAGGCAAGATTCTGTGCCCGGAGTGCAGCAGGCACTCAGTAGCATTCGTCACTAGTTCCTTTCAGTTTTGCTTGAAAGTCTTTTAGATTCTTCTGTGTTGTCTGCTTTCTGCGGATAGACCATCAGTTCTTCAGGAGAGATTTACTGTCTCTTCTGTGGTTGCAGTTCTGACAACAGTGAACGTTTATTGAGCGTTTCCTCTATGCTAGGCTCTGTTAAGAAGGCTTTTTGTCTAATAGTAATAGCTTCTTTTGCTCTTTGCAACATCTCTGTAATGCCAGAATTTGTTATAAATAATTTCTCTGTTGATTTCTTTTGGGTCTTCGTTGCTGCATGGACTTTTCCTCTAGTTGCAGAGAGCAGGGGCCAACTCTTAGGGTTGTGATGCAAGGGCTTCTCATTGCAGGGGGGATTATGGTGGCCACAGCTCTGTTCTTGGAAAAGAAGGAGCTGGTACAATCCTAGGTCTGGACCTGTGTACACCATCCCAGAGAGCCTGACCCCCACCCCCACCTCCGCCCCACCCAGAGGCCTGGCAAGTGGAATGTTAATGTCAGAGAGTTTAATTGAGGGGACCTGGTTTTCCCCTTCCTGCCTCAGAAACAGATCCTAAGGAAATGCAGAAATGTTTAGGTGTGAAACCCACGAGAAGAAGGAGGGTCCTGAGAGAGGGGTTCAGGAAAGGAAAAGCTTAGAAAGCTTTGCATACATCATCCCGGCGGCCTGGAAGGCTCTGCCCCTTGCCCAGCTCTTTGGACTCATCCTTTCCCAGCCTCAGCCTCACTCCGGAGGAAGCATTCCCTCCCAGCTCACACTTCCACCTTCCAGCTCCGTCAGGCCTGCCTGCACTTCCTTCCCCCAGCTCCCCATATTCCTCCTCCAAGGCGTTATCCCCTCTTGTCAAGAAAGAGTTACCTTTGTGACATGTGGCTTCATCACCGACCCTCCACATGGAGGGTAAGCTCCATTAGCTGAGCACCTACTGTGTGCTGGCCTCTCTTGCACAATCGCTGTGCACGCCCAGGGAGCAGAACACACAGGCCATCTCACCCCTCACTCAGCTCACAGCCTGAGGACAAGCAGGCAGCACCTAAGCGTAACAAGCGTGTCAGTTGACCACCAGAGCTTTGGAGAAAGGTAAAGTGGAGAATGGAGAACAGAGGAGGCTCTAGGGCTGGGCAGGCTGGGAGTATCGGTGGTGATCAAGGCCTGCCTGGTTTCAAAGGTGATAGCAGAACAAAGGTGGGAGGAGAGGAAGTAAGCCGAGGGAGCATCAGAGGGAGGGAATTTCAGGAGAGGAAGCAAAGAGTTCAAAGGTCCAAAGGCTAGAGCTTCCTGTGAAGAGCCAGAGTGCCCTCAGGGATGCACAAAGCAAAGGGCAGGGAGGGTGGGGGCGGTGCGGTCATGGAGGTGCCTGGGGCCTTCGAAGGGACTTCAACTTTTAGTCCAAGCACTTCCTTTTAAAGCAGATTCCTGTAACTTTAAAAATGAATTGATTTAGGGGGACTTTGTTACCTGGTTGTCCTTAACACTTGTGGCTCAGTGGCCACAATGCAGGGGCACAGGTTTGATCCCTCTTGGGGACCTAAGATCCCACATGCCTCATGGCATGGCACACTTTCAATTTAGAGGAGACAATATTAATAAGCGCTATAAGGGTGACCATGGGAAAAGCTGAGCACCAGAGAATTGGTGCTTTTGAACTGTGGGCCTGGAGAAGACTCTTGAGAGTCCCTTGGACAGTAAGGAGATTCAACTAGTCCCATCTAAAGGAAATTAGTCCTGGAAACTCATTGGAAGAACTGATGCTGAAGCCCCGATAACCAGGCCGCCTGATGGGAAGAAGTGACACATTAGAAAGACTCTGCTGCTGCGAAAGATTGATGGCAGGAGAAGGGGGACGACAGAGGATGAGATGGCTGGATAGCATCACTGACTCAATGGGCATGCATTTGAGCAAGCTCCGGAAGTTGGTGATGGACAGGGAAGCCTGGCATGCTACAGTCCATGGAGTCACAAAGAGTCAGACACGACTGAGTCAGTGAACTGACTGATAGGGGTGATACACCATGATCGGACCAAAACAGTTTTGTGAGCCTCATGAATCATCACATGAATCCAGAATTGGCGTGCCAGGTCAAGAGCTGGTCTCTGCTGAGCCTACCTGAAGCCCTCTGTTGGGGTGGGAGGGGGAGTCTAGAGCCCCTTTTCCAAGTACAGATCTAACTGAGAAGAACCTCTGCCCCGAGCATGTGCCAGCGATCAAAATCAACTTTGCTTCTATCAAAGTTAGATGGAGAACCTGCTTAGGCCTCCGTTCATGGGCACCCCATGACCCTCGTTCATGCCCTCTCGTTCTTACCTGGAGAATGACAGAGAAGTCCATAGAGCTGTCACTGCTATTCACTTGCCTTCCCACGTTAAAGGGGGTTTCTTAGGCTGGGGTAGCTTATGGTTTGAAATGATCATTTACTCTCCTGAAATGATATACTAATGGATAACAAAACCTCCTTTAAACAAAACTGTCCTGCCCCAGGAAAACATAAAATCAGAAAGAAAAAGAAAAAGGAAAAAACACTGTCCTGGAGATCAACATCTAGTAACACACAGAGATAGGGAGTGAACTCCCTGGTGGTCCAGTAGTTAAGATTTCACCTTCAAATGCAGGGGGTGCAGCTTCTATCCACGGGGAGCTAAGATCCCACAGGTCTTAAGACCACACCATAAAACAGAAGCGATATGATAACAAATGCAATACAGAGCTCAAAAGTGGAAGCAACCTCGATGTCCATCAGCAGACGAATGGATAAGAAAGCTGTGGTACATATGCACAATGGAATATTACTCAGCCCTCTGAGTCAGTTCTAATGAGGTGGATGAAACTGGAGCCAATTACACAGAGTGAAGTCAGAAAGAAAAACATCAATACACTATCCTCAGGCATATATATGGGATTTAGAAAGAGAGTAATGACCACCTTATCTGTGAGACAGCAGAAGAGTCACAGATGTATTGAACAGTCTTTTGGACTCAGTGGACGGGGCAAAGGTGGGATGATAGGAGAGAATAGCGTTGAAACATGTATATTGCATATGTGAAACAGATCGCCATTCCAGGTTTGATGCATGAGAGAGAGTGCTCGGGGCTGGTGCACTGGGGTGACCCAGAGGGTTTGTATAGGGAGGGATGGGGGAGGGGAGAAGGGGGGTTCAGGATGGGGAACACTTCTACACCCGTGGTGGATTCATGTCAATGTATGGCCAAACCACTACAATATTGTAAAGTAGTTACCTCCAATTAAAATAAATGCTTATTAAACAAATAAAACTATGTTGCAAAAATAAGAGTAAGACAATACAAATAACAAAAGTAAGAAAAAAATGGTCCACATTAAAAAAAAATTCTTTTAAGAAATAAGACAAAGTCATTTATACACAAGGGTTCGTCAGGTGGCGGTGGTGGTAAAGAATCCACCTGCTAATGAGGAGACATAAGAGACACAGGTTCGATCCCCGGGTCAGGAAGCTCCCCTGAAGGAGGCCATGGCAACCTGCTCTGGTATTCTTGCATGGAGAATCCCACGGACAGAGGGGCCTGGGGTCTATAGGGTCACAAAGAGTTCGACACGACTGAGCACACACAAGTATTTATACTCACAATAGCACGTGTTCCAGTAGGTAAATGTTTGAGCACACAGCCTTGCACCCAAATGTGCCAACACTGAGATTCTGCCTGGCAAATGCAAGATGACACAAGTGTGTAACCTTGGCCATGCACAAAGCCGTGGAGGTATTGTGGCCATCATGTGATTGCCACAAACTGGCTCTGAATAAAACAAAATATAGACTTCTCCAGTTTACACAATAGTTGCAGCCCTGGAAAGCTTTTAATCAAATTTAAGTGACAAAGAGCAGGTAACGGTCTCCACTCAGGTTATTATGAATGGGCTTGTACTTACTTAACTATCTGGCAGAACATTTGAAAACCATTCAAGCCCAAGGTATGCGATGAAGCAGGCACCAGCCACCATGTGTCGTGCCGCCCATATCGTGACAACAGTCAAAAATCATACCACCAGAATTTGTCACAGTCACTCCTTCTTCAAGAACTAGGGTCGCCTAGTCTAGGGTCGCCCTCCCTTAGTGAACCAGGAGGAGGCAGAGTTGACAGAGATGCCTCTTCATAAACTAAAGTGAAATGGGGTCGCTCATTTGTGACCGACTCTTTGTGGCCCCATGGACTATACAGGCTGTGGAATTCTCCAGGCCAGAATACTGGAGGGGGTGGCCTTTCCCTTCTCCACGGGATCTTCCCGACCCAGGGATCAAACCAAGGTCTCCCGCATTTCAGGCAGATTTTTTACTAGCGGAGCCACCAGAGAAGCCCAAGAATCCTGGTGTGGGTAGCCTTTCCCTTCTCCTGGTGAACTTCCCAACCCAGGAATCTTCCCAACCTGGGAACTGGGGTCTCCTGCATTGCAGGTGGATTCTTTACCAAGTGAGTTATGAGGAAAGACGAATAATAGAGTTCTTTTTTCTTTTCGTTTTTGAGGTCTTAGTTCTCCAACCAGAGACTGAACCCACGCCCCCTGCAGGGGAGGCACAGAGTCTTAACCACTGGACCGTCAGGGAAGTCCTGGAGGTGCCTCTTTCAATTCTGTGTCCCAGGTGCCTCCCTCACCTCACCCTACAGCCACCTGGCTCTCTCAGAAACAGGTGACCAGGAGAGCGCATGTTGCCCTATATCCCTGCTCTGCCTTTGTTGGCTGTGTGGCCTTCAGCCAGCAGAAGCCCTCTCAGAGCTGCCTTTTTATCTGTCACACCTGCAGAGAACAGATGCCAAGGGGGCCCATCTGAGGAACTGGGCAGAGTTAGCCCTCAGTAACCCAAAGAAGGTGTGGTTAATACTCCCTGTGCCTGTGGGGTGGGGGGGTAGGGGAGAGGGGCGAAAGCTAAATCCATCTTCAGAAACTCAGAGGATGCTCTCTCCCCAGGGGAGCAAGCGGAGAAGGAAGACAGGAGCAGAAGTCTGAATTTGCACAGAACAAAGGGGAAAGACTGAATGAGCAGACATTCTAATTAACAATAAAGCAAAGAAGAGGGGATTTCCCTGGTGCCTCAGTCGTAAGGAATCCACCTGCCGATGCAGGAGACACTGGTTCGACCCCTGACACAGACCACGGAGCAGCTGAGCCCATGAAATACCCATACTGCGCCTGTGTTCTAGAACACAGGAGCCTTAACTACTGAGTCCACTTGACCTGAGTCCGTGCTGGACAGCAATAGGAGCCACTGCACGATAACCCCGTATGCGAGACAGCAAAAGACACACAGATGTATAGGACAGTCTTTTGGAATTTGTGGGAACAGCGGAGGGTGGGATAACTTGAGAGAATAGCACTGAAACATGTACAGTATCATATGTGAAACTGAACTCCAGTCCAGGTTGGATGCATGAGACAAGGGGCTCGGGGCTGGTGCACTGGGATGACCCAGAGGGATGGGATGGGGAGGGAGGTGGGAGAAGGGTTCAGGAAGGGGGACACAAGACACCCGTGGCGGTTTCATGCCAATGTATGGCTACACCACTACAATATTCTATAGTTAGCCTCCAATTAAAATGAATACTTTTAAAAAAAAAAACAAAACTACGTTGGAAAAATAAGAGTAAGACAATAAAATAACAACAGTAAGAAAAATAGATGGTCCACATTAAAAGATTTTTTAAGAGATAAGACAAATCATTTGTATGCAACATCCCACAGGTGGCGGTAGTGGTAAAGAATCAACCTGCAGATGCAGGAGACATAAGAGACACAGGTTCCGTGGGATGGAGAGGGAGGTGGGAGGGGGTTCAGGATAGGGAACACATGTACACCCATGGTGGATTCATGTCAATGTATGGCAAAACCAATACAGTATTGTTAAGTAATTAGCCTTCAATTGAAATAAATATACTTATACTAAAAAAAAGAAGAAGCCACTGCAACGAGAAGCCTGAATACCACAACTAAAGAGTAGCCCCTGGCACCTTCAACAAGAGAAAAGCCCTCATGGCAATGAAGACAAACATAACCAAAGATAAATAGCTTTTATTTATCTTTTTAATAGGGCAGAGAATTGATAAAAGAAACAGGAGAAGTCTGACAAAAAGAAGATACAAAGTAAAGTGATATCAAAAATAAAGCCAAATTTCAAATATCAAGCAAATGAATTTTAAGATGAAAATAATACTAAAATGTCAGAAGTAGAAAAAGTATTCATTTGACCTAATTTGCAAATAGCTAATAAAATACCTTAAGAGAGGAGGACAAAACAAAAATCTGTGCACGTAAGGAAACTCACCTCAATGTCTTGTTTGGGCAAAGACCACAGGAGCAGTGTATCACTGAATCCAGGCTGAGGGAGGGGATGAGGTGGTCCCCAGCGGGGCCAGGTTCTTTGCGACAGAGTTTGTGTTGCCAGTGATGCCGACCAGCGGCTTCAACAGTCGAGAGCGGTCTCTGTCTCCCATTAGATGCCCATAGAGCTACCAGAGCACCAGGGACCCAGGCCCCCTTTGTCTTGTTGCTCCGCCAATCCAAGTACTGCTCTAACTACACAGGCCAAGCTGGCTTCTCAGCCCCTCAAGACTGCAATCCCCCTGCATCAGGAAAGTAAAGGGGGAGGGAAGAGGGATCGACTCCTATTCCCTTTAAGAGCACAGCTGACACATGTCGACATCACTGCCGCTCAGATCCCTTCAGCCACGTCACCGAGTCAGAAAAATCACACCTTGCCACCAAGGGAGCTGGAAGATGTACCCTTTATTTTCAGCCATTCCTGCCTAGCAAGGAGAGAAACAAATACGGGAAATGTTCTGAGAGAGAATGGGAGAACGAATGCAGGGAGACAGTCAGCTGTCTGCATCACAGCTGGCAGCTGGTGGGGCTGTAACTGGCACCCTACCTAATCCGAGGACTTACGCACTACTCTTTATTACTGATCGTCATCATTTTATTTAATCCTCCAACCACTGCCCCCCCCCCAACAAATGGGTACCATACCCCTTCAGTTTAGAGAGAGACTCAGAGAGGTTATTTAATTTACTTAAAGACACACAGGGGCTTCCCTGGTGGCTCAGAGGTTAAAGCGTCTGCCTCCAATGCGGGAGACCCGGGTTCGATCCCCGGGTCGGGAAGATCCCCTGGAGAAGGAAATGGTAACCCACTCCAGTATTCTTGCCTGGCGAACCCCATGGACGGAGAAGCTTGGTAGGGTACAGTCCACGGGGTCGCAAAGAGTCGGACACGACTGAGCAACGGAACGGAACGGAAAGACACACAGCTGGTACATGTAAACTGCTATGTGTTTTGCTGCAAACACCTGGTAGGAAGGAGGTGGACTTAGCACTTTCAAACACTGTCGCTCCACATGCCTGAGCCGGTACAAAGAGAGTGGAGTCCACCAAAGAAAACTAGCATACACTGCCCCGCTACGACAAGCTCCCCTGAAAATTCCCACCAGTGTCTGAAGCAGCAGCCTCAGCCCATTCATGAGAAACTCTGTGCTCTAGCTGCTCTCCTGGCCTGATGGATGGGCCTCGTTAGCCCCGGCCATGGACACCTGAGCACTGTGAAATATGGAGACAGGCCGGGGGGCTTTGGCTGTTCGCACTGACCGGGTTCTCAACATCTCCATTTGAGCAGGTCATTTGTCTCCGCCTCTCCACCAGTGATAAATCCACCTGGGCTCTGCAGCCACCAGTCCTGGGAGGGACGCTGCTGAAACTGTCTCTTGCCCTGTGCTCATTTCCTCCCAGAAACATTAATTACATTGTTTAAACAGGGACTGGTTTGACCATGTTGCCACCAACATCCATCGGTGCACAGAATGAAAGGCTCAGCCAGGCTGAGGGGAGGAGAGTGGGGAGCTGAAAGGCATGAAAGAGATGGCATCTGTTGCCCATGATGGATCATTTTCTGCTTCATTTGGGCAAAAGGGGAAAGGAACTGTCCATCGAGGACTTTGAGAAAGTCACCACCCCTCTTTTTCTCCCTCCCTTCCTTTTTTCATTCATTCCACAAATATTAAGTGCCCACTGAGGACCGAGAGGCACATAGGCAGCGGAGAACATGACTTCCCAAGCTCAAACCCTCCTCAGGGCGTCTGCACTTGTTGTGTCTTCAGCCTTGACTACCTCCCCCGACATTTGCATGGCCCCTGCCTTCCCATTCTCTGGGGCTTCCTGAAGTGTCACCCCTCCAGTGAGGCCTGCCCTGACCCAGCTATCAAAAGTGTAGGGGCCCCAGCGGCAGGAAAGGGTTTCTGTGCTCCTGCAACCAAAAGGACACTTGTATAGTTTCTCGGCTCTAGGATTAGAACCTCTCAGGGCAGCAGATATACCACAGAACTGGGGGCGTTCATATATGTTCATCAAGCACCCTCTGTCCACTCAGTTAATACTTGAGGCCAGTGAAAAGGCTCAGTATCTTTTAGCTGTAATGAAGACTTCAACACCTGCTCACCTAACAAGATTAGAAGTAGAGGTACCTTAGATTGTTTGAGTTCGTCCTAAAATTCACCAAGTATCATTTTGCATCACTTTGCTCTTAACTTTCTACACATCCTGGGCCTTTTTGTTCCTGCTATATTGCCTCATGATTTCATAACAGCTGCCACAGCGCCATACCTCACATACTAACATGCCACCATTCAAATGAAAAGGGAACAGGTCTCAGGAACTTCTCTCTAATCACGGAGGAAAATCTCTCCCAGACACCCCCAGCCAACTTAGTCAGAAATAGGATCCCTGAAGTGCCTGAAGCAGGCTGAGGGCATATGACTTTGGACAAATGTTTATTTATAGATTTACCCCAACAAAGAATCTTTGCTTGGAAAATTACAGAAATAAAGAACCGTGAGCGTTTTGTTTTTGTTGCCCTCTTACCCGTCCATTCCCTCATTCTTTGGACAAGGATTCTTTCTAGCCTCGTGTCACAGGGAAGGTAACATCACATGCATTTATTTCTACTTTCAGAGAGAAAGGAGGTGAGTGAACTATTGTGGTTTTCAATCATTTCCCCTCATTGACCCTTTGCCAGGCTGGCAAATGCCAGTAAGGTATGATTTGCGAATCCTGCTCTGAGTTCCAAGCGTTCCCGCCTCTGCAAGTTCCCTGGCAGGTTTGCAAACTGAGAGCTAATTTGGTGGCTTAGGAGAGCAAACGTGGGTCACTAGCTCAGTGTCAAGAGGTCTGCAAAGAGAAAAGAACATAAGTTAGAATGAATACGAAGGAACTAAACAGAACAAATCATAGTCCATTTCCAGTCTATTTGGTGTTTTCCTTCTACAGGGACATAACCCTTGGGTGAAAAGGCAAGCGGCTGCAAAGTGAGAAGTATCCAGTTAGGAAGAGCAGGGGCACCTGGCTCTGGAGGGTTTGGGTCCCAGGGCAGTGCTGGACCCGTGATGAGGGCAGGAGATTGACCAGGAATGATCCTGAGAGGTGCAGGTTGCGAAGCACAAGCTCCAAGTCAGCTGAGCCCAAGGCTCCCGCCTCTGGGTGTGGTTCCTGGAAGGAAAACTCAGGGAGTGGAGTGATGCCAAAATGACTGGAGCTGTGCACCTCTCCAAGGCAATGGGAGCATACAGAACACAAAGTGCAGAGCACTCTGCTGTCTGTGGCAAGCACTTCCAGACCTGCGTGCCTCTTTGCAGGTCGGTCCCACACACAAGAGAACCCCAAGACTTTGGAACCTTCCAGGATAACACGTAAAGGTGGAAGAGGGCCTTGACGTGATCAGCAAGGGGGTGAAAGGAATCAACTGGCACCGAAAAACAACAGCAACAACAAGGGAGTGATTTCATGGACAATGGAACTTTGAATTAATTATTTATTTTAAAATTAAAAGAAATTGGAAGGAAACTTATGACCACCCTTGATAGCATATTAAAAAGCAGAGACATCGCTTTGCCAACCAAGGTCCGTCTAGTCAAGTCTATGGTTTTTCCCGTGGTCATGTATTTATGTGAGAGTTGGACTGTGAAGAAAGCTGATCGCTGAAGAATTGATGCTTTTCAACTGTGGTGCTGGAGAAGACTCTTGAGAGTCCCTTGGACTGCAAGGAGATCCAACCGGTCCATTCTAAAGGAGATCAATCCTGGGTGTTCGTTGGAAAGACTAAAGCTGAAACTGCAATACTTTGGCCACCTCATGCGACGAGTTGACTCACTGGAAAAGACTCTGATGCTGGGAAGGATTGGGGGCGGGAGGAGAAGGGGACGACCGAGAATGAGAAGGCTGGATGGCATCACCGACTCTGTGGACGTGAGTTTGAGTGAACCCCGGGAGTTGGTGATGGGCAGGGAGGCCTGGCGTGCTGTGATTCATGGGGTCGCGGAGAGTCGGTCACGACTGAGCGACTGAACTGAGCTGAACTGAGTGACTGAACTGAACTGAACTGAAGAGGTTATACCTTGTATAACCATACATAAGCACACTCGTCCATGATTAAAACACCGTTGTTCAACTAGACACTTGAGTCACCTCCGTCTTCTTTTCTTTGCCGTCTTCTCATCAGATCCTGTCCCCAGGTTCTGGTTTGTCAAGAAGAACAGAACACAGAGGTGCGTGGATTTATCTCTGGACTTTATATTTTGTTGCATTGATCTATATTTCTGTCTTTGTGCTAGTACTATACTGTCTTGATGACTGTAGCTTTGTAGTAGAGCCTGACGTCAGGCAGGTTGTGTGCTCCTGTTCCATTCTTCTTTCTCAAGATTTCTTTGGCTATTCGAGGTTTTTCGTATTTCCATACAAATTGTGAAATTATTTGTTCTAGTTCTTGGAAAAATACTGTCGGTAGTGTGATAGGTATTGCATGGAATCTATAGATGGCTTTGAGAAGTATACTCATTTTCACTATATTGATTCTTCCAACCCATGAACAAGGTATATTTCTCCATCTATTTGTGTCCTCTGATTTCTATCATCAGTGTTTTATAGTTTTCTATATATAGGTCTTCTGTTTATTTAGGTAGATGTATTCTTAACTATTTTATTATTTTCGTTGCAATGGTGAATGGAATTTTTCCCTTAATTTCTCTTTCTGTTTTCTCATTGTTAGTATATAGGAATGCAAAGGATTTCTCTGTGTTAATTTTGTATCTTGCAACTTTACTCTATTCTTTGATTAGCTCTACTAATTTTCTGAGAAGTCTTTAGGGTTTTCTATGTAGAGGATCATGTCATCTGCAAACAACGAGAGTTTTCCTTCTTCTTTTCAAATCTGGATTACTTTTATGTCTTGTTCTGCTCTGATTGCTGTGGCCAAAACTTCCAAAACTATGTTGAATAGTAGTGGTAAGAGTGGGCACCCTTGTCTTGTTCCTGACTTTAGTGGAAACGCGTTCAAGTGTTCACCATTGAGGATGATGTTTGCTGTGGGTTTGTCATATATAGCTTTTATTATGTTGAGGTATATTCCTTCTATTACTACTTTCTGGAGAGCTATTTTTTATATCATAAATGGATGTTGACTTTTGTCAAAGACTTTTTCTGCATCTATTGAGATAATCATGTGGGTTTTACCTTTCAGTTCATTAATGTGGTGTATTACATTGATTGATTTATGTATATTAAAGAATCCTTGTATTCCTGGGATAAAGCCCACTTGGCCGTGATGTATGATCTTTTCAATATGTTGTTGGATTCTGTTTGCTAGAATTTTTTGTAATGATTTTTGCATCTATGTTCATCAGTGATATTGGCCTGTAGTTTTGTGTGTGTGTGTGTTGGGGGCGGGGGCATCTTTGCCTTTTTTTGGTATTAGGGTGATGGTGGCCTCATAGAATGAGTTTGGAAGCTTATCTTCCTCTGCACTTTTCTGGAAGAGTTTGAGTAATATACGTGTTAGCTAGTTTCTAAATTTTTGGCAGAATTCAGCTGTGTAGCCATCTGGTCCTAGGCTTTTGTTTGCTGGATTTCTGATTATGGATTCAATTTCCGTGCTTTTGATGGGTAGGTTAAATTATATATTTCTCCCGGTTCAGTTCTGGAAAGCTATACTTTTCTAAGAACTTGTCCCTTTCTTCCAAACTGTCATTTTTATTGGCATATAGTTGCTGATAGTAGTCTCTTATGATTCTTTGTATTTCTGTGTTGTCTGCTGTGATTTCTCCATTTTCATTTCTAATTTTGTTTATTTGATTCTCCACCCCCCAATTTTTTTTTTTTTTTGGATGAGTCTGGCTAATGGTTTGTCTATTTTATTTACCTTCTAAAAGACCAGCTTTTAGCTTTGTTGATTTTTGCTGTGGTCTCCTTTGTTTCTTTTGCATTTATTTCTGCCTAAGTTTTATGATATTCTGCCTTCTACTAACCCTGGGGTTCTTCATTTCTTTCTTTCCTAGTTGCTATGGGTGCAGAGTTAGTTTATTTATTTGATTTTCCTCTTGTTTCTTGACGTAAGTTTGCATTGCAATGACCCTTCCCATTAGCACTGCATTTACTATGTCCCATAGGTTTTGGATTGTTGTGTTTTCATTTTCATTCATCTATATGCATATTTCGATTTCTTCTGTGATTTACTGGTTATTCAGAAGCGTGTTGTTTAGCCTCCGTATGTTGGCATTTTTAACAGATAATTTTCACCCTGTAGCTGACATCTAATTTTGCTACATTTTGATCAGAAAAGATGCTTGAAATGATTTTGATATTTTAAAAACTTTCCAAGGTTAAATTTATGGCCCAGGATGTCATCTATCCTGAAGAAGTTTCTGTGTGCCCTTGAGAAAAAGATGAAATTTGTTTGGGGGTGAAATGTCCTATAGATATCAACTAGGTCTAATTGTTCCATTGTATCAGTTAAAGTTTGTGTTTCCTTGCTAATTTTCTGTTTGTTTAGTTGATCTATCCATAGGTGTGAGTTGGGTATAAAGTTTCCCACTCTTACTGTGTTACTGTTAGCTCCCCCATTCATACGTGTTAGCATTTGCCTTACATATTGTGGTGTTCCTATGTTGGGTGTATATATATTTATAATTTTTATATCTTCTTCTTGGATTGATCCTTTGATCATTATGTATTGTCCTTCTTTGTTTCTTTTCACAGCCTCTATTTCAAAGTCTACTTTATCTGATGAGTATTGCCACTCCTGCTTTCTTTTGGTTTCCATTTGCATGAAATATTTTCCCAGCCCTTCACTTTCAGTCTGCATTTGTCCCTTGTCTTGAAGTGGGCCTCTTGGAGGCAGCATATATAGCTGTCTTGGTTTTGTATCCATTCAGCCAGTCTTTGTCACTCAACCCATTTACATTTAAGGTAATTATTGGTAAGTATGATCACAATGCCATTTACTTTGTTGTCTTGAGTTCAAATTTATACACATTTCTTTTTGTGTGTTTCCTGTCTAGAGACGATTCTTTAGCATTTGTTGAAGAGCTGGTTTTGTGGTGCTGCATTCTCTCAGCTTCTGCTTGTCTGTAAAGCTTTTGATTTCTCCTTCATATTTGAGTGAGGTCCCTGCTGGGTATGATAATCTGGACCGGAGGTTTCTCTCTTTCATCACTTTAAGTATGTCCTGCCATTCCCTTCTTGCATGAAGAGTTTCTATTGAAAGATCCACTGTTATCCTTATGGGGATCTCCTTGTGAGTTATTTGATGTTTTTCCCTTGTTGCTTTTAATATTTTTTCTTTGTGTCTGATCTTTATTAATTTGATTAGTATTTGTCTTGTGGTGTTTGGCTTTGCTTTTATCCTATTTGCGATTCTTTGGGTTTCTTGGATTTGTGTGGCTATTTCCTTCCCAATTTTATGGAAATTTTCTACTATTATCTCCTGAAGTATTTTCCGTGGGCCTTTCTCTTTGTCTTATTCTCCTGGGACTCCTATGATTCGAATGTTGGGGTATTTCACATTGTCCCAGAAGTCTCTGAGGTTGTCCTCATTTCTTTTCATTATTTTTTTCTTTTCCTACTCTACTTCATTTATTTCCACCATTCTATCTTCCACTTCACTTTTCCTATCTTCTGCCTCAGTTATTTTACTGCTGTTTCCCTCCAGAGTAAGTTTGATATCAGTTATTGCATTATTCATTATATATTGACTCTTTTTATTTCTTCTAGGTCCTCGTTAAACATTTCTTGCATCTTCTCAATCCTTGCCTCCAGACTATTTATCTGTAACTCCATTTTGTTTTCAAGAGTTTGGATCATTTTCACTATCATTATTCGGAATTGTTTTTCAGGTAGACTCCCTATCTCATCCTCTTTTGTTCGGTTTGTTGGGCATTTATCATGTTCCTGTATCTGCTGAGTATTCCTCTGCCTTTTCCTCTTGTTTAGATTGTTGTTTGGGGTGCCCTTTCTGTATGCTGGAAATTTTGGTTCCTCTTTATTGTAGAGGTTCTTCTCTGTGCGTGAGATTTGACAAGTGTCTTTTCAAGGTTTCCTGGCTAGGGAAGCTTGCATCAGTGTTCTGGTGGGTGGAGCTGGATGTCTCCTCTCTGGAGTGCAAGGAAGAATCCAGCAGTGAGTTTTGAGCTGGGTTTGGTATGACTTTGGGCAGCCTGTATATTAAAGCTCAGGGTTATGTTCCTGCATTTTTGGAGAATTGGCTTGGTATGTCTTGCTTTGGAACAGTTTGGCTCTTGGGTGGAGCTTGGTGTCAGTGTAGGTATGGAGGCTTTTGGATGAGCCTTTATTGATTAATGTCCCCTGGAGTCAGGAGTTTTCTGGTGTTCTCAGGTTTTGTACTTAAGCCTTCTGCCTCTGGCTTTCAGTCTTATTCTTACAGTAACTTCAAGACTTTTCTATCCGTACAGCACTGATGATAATGATAACGCTAGGTTAATGGAGAAAAGATTCTCCACAGTGAGGGACACCCAGAGAGGTTCGCAGAGTTACCACGGAGAAGAGAAGAGGAAAGAGAGAGATAGAGATGACCTGGAGAAGACGGGGAATCAAAGGGGAGCTAGCAATCTAGGCAGTAATACAATCTCTATGTGCTCTCCATGGCCTGGAACACCCAAAGAGGCTCATAGAGAGGTGTACATAGAAAAGAGGAAGGAAGGAGATAGAGGTGACCAGAAGGAGAGTAGGGGGAGTCAAAAGGAGAGAGACAGATCTAGCCAGTAATCAGTTCCCTAAGTTTTTTTCCACAGCCTGGGATACCCAAAGAGATTTACAGAGTTGGCTAGATATGAGAAGCAGGAGGAAGGAGAGAGAGATGACCTGTGGGTGTAAAAGGAGAGTCAAAAGTGGGAGAGGGCAATCGAGCCAGTAATAACACTTCTAAATAAAAATGGGTTGTGAAGATTGGATTTTTAAAGGTACAAAATTGATAGCAAATACCAAAAAGCAAAGATTAAAAACCTAGGGTAGTGGTTAGACTCTCAAAAATACAATGTTATAAAACCAAACAAAATCACAAAAATTATTTAAAAATGTATATGAAATTTGGCTTAAAAATAAGGTATTTTGTTTTTGGCAAGGCAATAGTAGTTTATAAAAATTAAAACAAAAGAAGTATGAAAGAACTTAAAATTTTAAAAATTTAAAAATGATAATAGTAAAATACATCTAGGAATTTCTCTACTCTGGGACTGTTTCAGGCAATGTGGGGTCAGGGCAGTCTCAGATATTTCCTTGTTCCAACTTAGACTTCTCAAGATCTATAGGCCCCTTCCAATGTAGTTGGTGCTAACTACACGGTTTTAATCTGTTGCACCTGTCACTTCCAAAGGGGATCCCTCTATTTTGGCTTCTTCTGTTTGCAAGTCTCTTCAGGGTCTAATTTCCTCCCTGACATAAGGCCCACTTGGTCAGTTGTGCTGTGGGGAAGGAGGAACACTGCAAACAAATATCACTGTCATGTATGGGGAGTTCTCACGGTGTCTCGGTCACATTGGGTTTGTCCCTGCTCACTGCTTGTGTGCTTTCCTGGTCTACACTGCCTGGGCTCCAGGTCACTCTGCAGGGGAACTTCTAAAGTGGGCCCTGGGTTGCATGCACTTGCCAGGTCTAAGCCACCCAGATTAGGTTTTCAGGTACTCCACAAGGCACAGACTAGGTTGGGCCTGCATTTGTTGCCCTTTCCAGGTCCGAGCAGCTCAGGCGACCAGGTGCTTGGTGTGCGCACTCTCCCCAGGTGTGCGGCCCATCTTATCACCTCCCTGGTCCCAGCCGCTCGGTTTCCTTAGTGTGCAGTGGGAGCACTGTCTCAGATGTGTTGTGTGTCTCCTCTGGGGATCTGATCTCTGGCTGCGACCGTCCTGGTGGATGTCCACTGTCAGGATCCCAGGAAGATTTTTTTAAAAACTGGGAGCTTGCTCGTTGTTTGGCAGAGGATACCCGTTTCTGGCTCTGGCTGTCGCTCACCTCCTCCATGCCTCTGGTCGGGGATGGGCCGGTCCACAGCTGACTAGCTCTCCTCTGGTATTTGCTCAGTCTTTTGTTTTGTGAGAGGGCAGGCAGTGCCTTATGTTGGGGATTTTCATGGGAAAGTTATCTCTCTTTTCTCTCTCTCTCTCTGGCTATCCTACAGTTTGAATTGCTATCTCACATTAACTTCACTTCAGGCCTGGTCCTTACCGTAAGCAATGCAGCCCGCGCCTGCCAGTTCGGCCCCCACTTGCTGGTGGCAGATGCGAGTGTTGGCTAATTCTCTGCTGGGAATTGTGGTTAGGCATGTAGTCTATGGGTTTTATTTATCTACTTTTCCTCATGGTTATGTTGCCCTCTGAGATTCCAAAACGCCCACACAGGCCCACTGGTTAGAGGGTTTCCTGGTGTTGGGAACTTCTCCTCTTTCACAACTCCATCCCTGGGATGGGTCTCTGTGCCTAACTCTTTTGTCTCTCTTTTGTATCTTTTATATTTTGTCCTACCTCCTTTTAAAGACAATGGACTGCCTTTCTGGGTACGTGGTCTTCTCTGCCAGCATTCAGAAGTTGTTTTGTGAAATTTGCTCAGAGTTCAAATGATCTTTCGATGACTTTCTATGGGAGAAGGTGATTTTCCCATTCTATTCCTCCACCAGCTTAGGACATCCCCAAGTTACTTTTTTTTAGCAATGCTTTGGTGTCCTCATCAAAAATAAATAAATAAATGATATTAAGGACAAGCAATGTATGTGAGCACTCCCCATACATGCCAGTGATATTTGTTTGCAGTGTTCCTCCTTCCCCACAGCACAACTGACCAAGTGAGCCTTGTGTCAGGGCGGAAATTAGACCCTGAAGAGACTTGCAAACAGAAGAAGCCAAAATAAACAACTTAATAAGTGATACTAAGTACATCACTTCAAACAGACTTGAATATATTACCCTTTTGGGAACTGCTTTTTGGGCTTCCCTGGTGGCTCAGAGGTTAAAGCGTCTGCCCCCAATGTGGGAGACCTGGGTTCGATACCTGGGTTGGGAAGATCCCCGTAGAAGGAAATGGTAACCCACTCCAGTATTAATGCCTGGAGAATCCCATGGATGGAGGAGCCTGTTAGGCTACAGTCCATGGGGTCGCAAAGAGTCGGACACGACTGAGCGACTTCACTTCACTTTTATACCCTCTTGTGGGACATGGCTAGCATTTTGGATCCACTTGTTAAGTGTTTCCTGACATAGTTTAATCTGGGACTTTTAAGAGTCTGGTTTGCTTACTCTGTCTTCTCTGAGGCTTGAGGTCACCAGGATGAATGGAGGTGGTACTTAATTCCTAAGCATTTGGCCAGGTGCTGGGATATCATGACTAAATGAGGGCCCACTGTCACTCTGAAGTGATCAAGTTAGACCAAATTAGGTACTATCTCCTTTAACACAGCTTTAAAATTTCTGTATCTCTCTGTGCAATTAGAGAATGCTTCAATCCATCCTGTGAATGTGTCAACAAAGATTAGAAAAACAAACACAAAAATTGTTTGCCAAAAGTTTCAACTTCCATTTCACACATGAAGCTTTCGTTAACAAAAGAAACCACTCGTTATACAGTATAAACAATTTCAATATTTAATGAAGAATTATCCAACTTACTTTCAGCATACAATCATGAAACTAAAAGAAAAATACAAACAGTAAGGAAAATAACGATACATACATCACCTAACTGGGTTGACCAGCATCCAGATTCAAACAGCTGTGT
Source organism: Moschus berezovskii (assembly GCF_049115385.1). Lineage (NCBI taxonomy): Eukaryota > Metazoa > Chordata > Mammalia > Artiodactyla > Moschidae > Moschus > Moschus berezovskii. The sequence goes on from NC_142489.1 coordinate 82,957,603, forward strand.
CAAGTTTCATGTAACAGCAAGCTGGAGTCCCAGCTGGGAGAAGTTCCAAGGCAACATTTCCACTTTGTGAGTGAGACCTCAAAACTGCAATTACAGGGGTTCCTGCTTATAAACCCAGGCATGAATAGATACCATCATCAGTTTCCAAGCAAATTGTGGCTCTCGTTTTATGTTAATCTTTTTATAAAATGATGTTTATTCTGTCATGCAAGACATTGCTAGGCCAGACCCCATCCAGGGGCTCATAAATTGCGATAGCCACATCCTGTCTTACCTATTGTGCTTCTTAGCTTGAAGTCACAACAGGAGCTCATAAAAGGATCATAGTCAGGGACAGCGTCCAGATAGGTCAGAAACAAGATCAGAGGCCTGTTCTATTTTTCTTGTCTCTGAAGACTGAACAAGATTTGTTGTTGTCATTCAATCACTAAGTCTTGTCTTACTTTTTGTGACCTCATAGATCTCAATGTGCAAGGCTTACTTGTCCCTCACTCTCTCAGAAAGTGAAAGTGTTACTACTTGTTCAGTTGTTGTCCCACTGTTTGTCACCCTATAAACTGTGGCCTGCCAGGGTCTTCTGTCCATAGAATTCTCCAGATAAGAATACTGAAATGGGTAGCTATTCCCTTCTTCTGGTGATCATCCTGACACAGGGATTGAACTCAGGTCTCCTGCATTGCAGGAAGATTCTTTACAATCTGAGCCAAAAGGAAAGCCCTGAGTTTGCTCAAATTCATGTCTATTGAATCAGTTATGCTATTCAACCACCTCATCTTCTGTTGCCTCCTTCTCCTCCTGCTCTCAATCTTTTCCAGAATCAGGGACTTTTTCAACGAGTCAACTCTTCATATCAAGTAACCAAAATATTGGATCCTCAGCTTTAACATTAGACCTTCAATGGATATTCAGAGTTGACTTCCTTTAGGACTGACTGGTTTGATCACTTTGCAGCTCAAGAGATTCTCAAGAATCTCTTCCAGCACCAAAACTTGAAAGCATCAAATCTTCTGTGTTCAAACTGTTATGGATCCAACTCTCACATTTGGACATGATATGTTAAAAAACCATAGACTTGATTATACAAACCCTTTCTGCTTTTTAGTACGGTGTCTAGGTTTGTCACAGTCTTCCTTCCAAGAAGCAAGAGCTTTTGAATTTCATGGCCACAGTTACTGTCCCCAGTTATTTTGGAGCCCCTAAAAGAAAATACGTCACTGTTTCCACTCCCCTCTACCCCACTTTGCATGAAGTGAAGTGACTGGACACTATGATCTTAGTGTTTTTGAATGTTTAAATTTAAGCTATATATTATGCCTCCTCAAGCAATCACTTTGTCTTCTTGCATGTCTTTTTCTTTGGGATGATTTTGGTCCCTGCCTCCAATAAAACGTTATGATCTTCCATCCATAGTTCTTCTGGCCTTCTGTCTTTTAGGTCTAATGCCTGAATCTATTTGTCACTTCCTTTTTTTTTTTTTTTTTCATTCCTTATGACCATAAAGAATTTGATTTATGTCACACCTGCATGCACCAATGATTTTCCCCTATTTTCTTCAATTTATCCCTGAATCTTGTAATGAGGAGCTCATGATCTGAGCTACAATCAGCTAAAGGTCTTATTTTTGCTGACTGCATAGAATTTCTCCACCCTCAGCTATAAATAATAAAATCAGATTGATTTTTATATTAACCACCTGGCGATGTCCATTTGTACAGTCATCTCTTGTGTTGAGGAAAGAGAGTTTTTGCTCAGACAAGAGTGTTCTCTTGACAAAAATCTGTTGCCTTCGCACTGAAACATTTTGTACTCCATGGCCAAATATGCCTGTTACTCCAGTTACCTCTTGACTTCCCATTTTTGCATTTTAATCCCCTGTAATTAAAAGGACGTCTCTTTTTTCTGGTGTTAGTTCTAGATCATGTTGTAGATCACTACAGAACCGTTCAGCTTCTTCAGCATCAGTGGTTGGGGCATAGATTTGGATTACTGTGATGTTGAATGGTTTGCCTTGGTAACAAACTGAGATCATTCTGTTGTTTTTGAATTTGCACCCAAGGACTGTGAAGAAAGCTGATCGCCGAAGAATTGATGCTTTTGAGCTGTGGTGTTGGAGAAGACTCTTGAGAGTCCCTTGTACTGCCAGAGATCCAACCAGTCCATTCTAACGGAGATCGATCCTGGGTGTTCATTGGAAGGACTGATGCTAAAGCTGAAACTGCAATACTTTGGCCACCTCATGTGACGAGTTGACTCACTGGAAAAGACTCTGATGCTGGGAAAGGTTGGGGGCGGGAGGAGAAGGGGACGACCGAGAATGAGATGGCTGGATGGCATCACTGACTCTGTGGACATGAGTTTGAGTGAACTCCGGGAGTTGGTCATGGACAGGGAGGCCTGGCGTGCTGTGGTTCATGGGGTCACGGAGAGTCGGACACGACTGAGCCACTGAACTGAACTGAACTGCATTTTAGAGACTTCTGCTAACTGTGAGTGTTACTCAAGTTTTTTCTGAGGGATTTTTGTGGCAGTAGTACATATAATGGTTATCTGAATTAAATCCACCCATTACGTTCCATTTTACTTCACTGATTCCTATGATGTCGATAATTACTCTATCTCCTGGTCATGTCCAGTTTGCCTCCAGTCTGGGCTTAACATTCCAGGCCCCTGTGTCATACTGCTATTTAGAGCATAAAATTTTACTTTCACCACTAGATGCATCCACAGCTGAGCACCATTCCCAATTTGACCTAGCTGCTTCATTCTTTCACATTCTATTGTTAATTGTCCTGTGGTCTTCCCCAGTAGCATATTGGGAAAATTCTGACCTCAGGGCTCATTTTCTGGTGTCATATCTTTTTGCCTTTCCATACTGTTCTTGAGGTTATTATGCAAGAATACTGTAATCATTTACATTTCCTCTTCCAGTGGAAGAAAGTCATTGCTCCTTATTTCATTGAGCTTTGCAAGCCCCTTTGCCAGAACAAGGCTGTGTTCAATAAAAAGGAACTACTTCCACTTAATTTCCCTAAAAGAAATCCTTTGCTACTCAGTGTATCTCTAAAATTCATTTGCTTGTTCTCTCCAAAGAAGGACCCCAAATTTGGATAGGTTTGACTAGGGGAAATGACAACAGTCTGGTTTTTAGATTGTTTCTTAGACAATTATCACAATTCTGTGTTATCTGCTGAATAATCTTAGCTAACAAATGGTAGAGAATGAGCTTAAGCAAGGTGTCCAGATCATCTCTTCCAAAATGGATACTTCTGTGTAAGGAGTTAATGATTTCCCAGACTTGAGAGTCATGGTATACTATTTGAAGCTGCTCAGCCTGTAACCATCCACATGACCCAATCTCCCAGCTGCACTCAGCGTACTGGAAACATACCTTTAGAGTATAATTTGGAGTCAAGGAATCCATGAGGGAAAAGGGGGCAGATAGCAGCAGCAGGAAAAGCTGCCCTAGTGGCTAGTTTTCCCTCCTCATCAGATTTCCTATTATCCTGGGCCTTCTTTACTTCTTTTGGTGACCCTTACAATGGATGACAGATACTTTAACAGGATCTTTGATCACCTCCAGGAACCTAAGAATGAATTTTATGAGTTTAACAATAGAGCTTTGGGCGCTGGTCATCTTTTCCTTCCAGACTGCTGCATGAATATGCAGAAAGAGGAAAATATATTCACAGACTGAATAGATACAAACCACCTTTCCCTCACCTAATTCCAGAGCTCTTATCGGTGAAAACTTAAACCTTTTGGGCTGAGCCCCTAGGAGAAAAGACCCCCGACTTTGCTGTTTTTTTATGGATGCACTATAACATGTCTCAATTTCCTCTCTTCCTTCCCAACAAACCGCTGCTATCTATGTAACCATGCTTCCTCTGGGTCAAAGGGGGGTGCATTAGATACAGCAAGAGTGCAACTCATCAATGACTTTCATGCACTGGTGGCCTAAGGGGAAAATATCTAAAGGGAAAAAAATGTCTGACAGATTGTTTATTTTATTTCTGGAGTGTCAAGAAGAAGGGCATGATATTGGGTGATACTTCCACCTGCCATCCATCTATTCCCTTTAGTCTCCGAGACTGCTTGCACCTGGTCATATGTGTACATCATTGTGGGCTGCCCCAGAGTCAGCTTGGAGGTCTTTTTAACCACAAGAATTGTAGCAGTTACTGCCCAGAGGCAAACGAGACACCCTTTGGTAAACTTGTCTATTTGTTTTGAGAGGTAAGCCTTAGGTTGTTATGATATTTGTCCCAACATCCCAAGAGAGATTCCTATCCTTTCAGAGACATATAGCCTGAAAGACTTCCAAGTTCAGGAGGCATAAAGTTTAAGTCATAATATAGCCTCTTTCAGGGTGTTAAGGTTAAACTTGTAGATCTCATATCAGCCGAGTGGTCTTTCCCCATTCCTTCTTAATTTTTCATATGGGGGATTGGGCCAGATTCCATGACCAGGAACCAAGTTCCAGAAAAATCCAGTCAACCTTAAAAATCCTCTAAGCAGTTTCCTCATTTGGGGATGAGTTCAGTTCAGTCGCTCAGTCGTGTCCGACTCTCCGCGACCCCATGAATCACAGCACGCCAGGGATCCCTGTCCATCACCAACTCCCGGAGTTCACTCAAACTCATGTCCATCGAGTCGGTGATGTCATCCAGCCATCTCATTCTCTGTCGTCCCTGTCTCCTCCCACCCCCAATCTCTCCTAGCATGAGACTCTTTGCCAATGAGTCAACTCGTCGCATGAGGTGGCCAAAGTATTGGAGTTTCAGCTTTAGCATCAGTCCTTCCAATGAACACCCAGGACTGATCTCCCTTAGAATGGACTGGTTGGATCTCCTTGCAGTACAAGGGACTCTCAAGAGTCTTCTCCAGCACCACACTTCAAAAGCATCAATTCTTCGGTGATCAGCTTTCTTCACAGACCAACTCTCACATCCATACATGAACACTGGAAAAACCATAGCCTTGACTAGACGAACCTTGGTTGGCAAAGTAATATCTCTGCTTTTAAATATGCTATCTAGGTTGGTCATAACTTTCCTTCCAAGGAGTAAGCTTCTGTTAATTTCCTGGCTGCAATCAGCATCCGCAGTGATATTGGAGCCCCCCAAAATAAAGACTGACACCGTTTCCACTGTATCCCCATCTATTTCCCCTGAAGTGATGGGACCAGATGCCATGGTCTTTCTTTTCTGAATGTTGAGCTTCAAGCCAACATTTTCACTCTCCTCTTTCACTTTCATCAAGAGGCTTTTGAGTTCCTCTTCACTTTCTGCCTTAAGGGTAGTGTCATCTGCATATCTGAGGTTATTGATATTTCTCCCAGCAATCTTGAGTCCAGCTTGTGATTCTTCCAGCCCAGCGTTCCTCATGATATACTCTGTATATAAGTTAAATAAGCAGGGTGACAATATACAACCTTGACATACTCCTTTTCCTATTTGGAAGCAGTCTGTTGTTCCATGTCCAGTTCTAACTGTTGCTTCCTGACCCTGCATACAGGTTTCTCCAGAGGCAGGTCCGGTGGTCTGACATTCCCTCTCTTTCAGAATGTTCCACAGTTTATTGTGATCCACACAGTCAAAGGCTTTGGTATAGTCAATGAAGCAGAAATCGATGTTTTCTGGATCTCTCTTGCTTTCTCCATGATCCAGCGGATGTTGGCAATTTGATCTCTGGTTCCTCTGCCTTTTCTAAATCCTGCTTTAACATCTGGAAGTTCACGGTTCACATATTGGTGAAGCCTGGCTTTGGGGATAGGAGGTATTTAACCTGAGAGATTTCCTCTGGGGGTCAGGCAGGATTTTTCTTTCTGTAATTATAAATGTACAGTAACTTACTGAATTTCAACTTTTATTGTGATTGGAGACAATGTTTTTTGGCTATTTATAAAAATAAAGAGTTTCACCACATCATTTAGCAAAAGTGATGAATACCTCTATTATAAACTCCACTTAATATGCCACTTTTTGTAAAGTTTTATCTCAATTCTAACAACTTTTACTTCCATTAGGACTCCATCGACAACCCATGCTTTAACGAGGAATTTTGGAAAGCTTAGTTACCTTTTATCTCACAATCATTTTAGTCAATTTTGTTATAAAAGTTTCCGTATCCCCAGTGAGGCTTCCCAGGTGGTGAAGTAATAAACAATCCACCTGTCATTGCAGGGTAAGGGAGGATGTAGTTTCAATCCTTGGGCCAGGAAGATCCGCTTTGGTAGAAAATGGCTACCCACTGGAGTATTCTTGCATGGAAAATTTCATGAACAGAGGATCCTAACAGTCTACAGTCTAAGGTACTCTGAAGAGTTTGACACAACTGAGTGACTGATCACACACACAAACCCACGGAGGGGTTGAATCAAAGGACTCAGGCCTTTTCATCAATCAGGCAACTTGATGAATTGTCCTAACTGTTTTGCAATTTCAGTGTAATTTTCTTCCAGCCTTTTAATTAAGTATATAAACCAGGATAAATAGAATAGTGTTGTATGGTAATCTTCAATGTTGGGGACAAGTAGGGGGACTGTTTGTATCAAAGCACTTTCTTTAAAACCCATAAATGCTTAATAATCAATACTTAATAATCACATAAGAGTTCTTCTTCTTCTTCTTTTTTTTTTTTTTTTGAGTTGTGTCCTTTAAAATTGTTCTACTTTTGGGTAAACGTCCATGGACATACTCTATCTTCATATTTTTATTGTTATTTTTGCTCATATTTCCTTGCTAAGCAACCTATGTCATTCTATGCTGTGCTAAGTCGTTTCAGTAGTGTCCAACTATGTGAGACCCTGTGGACTGCAACCTACCAGGCTCTTCTGTTCGTGGTATTGTCCAGGCAAGAACACTGGAGTGGGCTGCCATTTCCTTCTCTAGATACTCCCCACCCAAGGAGCAAACTCACAACTTTTAAGTTTCCTGCATTGGCTAGTGGTTTCTTTACCACTTAGCACCATCTTTGAAGCAAACTAATTAACATTAATTATTCTAATGTATTTGTTAGAATTTAAAGGCCACTTTAGAGAAAGCAGGGATCACAAATAAGCCTTCCCAAAATGTTTATTTTGGTTTGTTTTAAACCACAGGGAAATTTTTAGGATGATATATATTAAAGTATGTAACCATAACATAATCTTTAAAATGGTATATATAATATGTTATCATGAGTTGTTATACATATGTAATATACAAATGTAAATAGGTAGAATATGCATATATATGTATGCTAAGTATATATACATTTAATAAACATATTTATATATGTGTGTGTATATAGCTTGTGTATGTATACATATCTTGTTTTTAATTTTTTTTCGATAATTTTTTAATTTTTATTCATACCTTGGTAATTTTTTATTTTATTTTATTGGAGGCTAATTACTCTACAATATTATATTGGTTGGTTTTGCAATACATTGACAGGAATCCGCCCCAGGTGTACATGTTTTCCCCATCGTGAACCCCCCTCATCCCATCCCATCCCTCTGGGTCATCCCAGTGCTCCAGCCCCGAGCATCCTGTCTCATGCATTGAACCTGGACTGGCGATTTATTTCACATATGATAATATACAAGTTTCAACGCTGTTCTCCCAAATCATCCCTGGCTTAAAAGACGCTTACTCCTTGGAAGGAAAATTATGACCAACCTTGATAGTATATTAAAAAGCAGAGACATTACTTTGCCAACCAAGGTCCGTCTAGTTAAGGCTATGGCTTTTCCCGTGGTCATGTATGGATGTGAGAGTTGGACTGTGAAGAAGGCTGATTGCCAAAGAACTGATGCTTTTGAACTGTGGTGTTGGAGAAGATTCTTGAGAGTCCGTTGGACTGCAAGGAGATCCAACCAGTCCATTCTAAAGGAGATCAATCCTGGGTGTTCACTGGAAGGACTGATGCTAAAGCTGAAACTCCAATACTTTGGCCACCTCATGCGACGAGTTGACTCACTGGAAAAGACTCTGATTCTGGGAAAGTTTCAGGGCTGGAGGAGAAGGGGGCCACAGAGAATGAGATGGCTGGATGGTACCAACGACTCTGTGGACATGAGTTTGAGTGAACTCTGGGAGTTGGTGATGGACAGGGAGGCCTGGTGTGCTGTGATTCACGGGGACTCAGAGTGTCAGACATGACTGAGCTACTGAACAGAACTGAACTGATGGTCTTTATTATTGCCTTCATTTTGAGGATTTGGGTCTTTATTTATTCTTCTTTTTCTACCTCATTTGTATAGTAAATCAAGTTGTTTATTTCAGTTTCTCCCCCTGCTTTGAGGGAAGCATCTGTCACTATACAATTTCCCCGAGAACTGCTTTTGCTAAATCCAATAGATTTTCGAAAGTTGGTGTTTTTATTAGTCTCAAAGTATTTTCTGATTCCATTTTCTATTTCTTCATTAGCTCATTCTTATTTAGCAGCATGTTGCTTTGTCTCCTTTTGTTTGTGTTTGTCCCATATTACACTCCTGTAATTGATTTCTTATTGTGTACCACTGTGGTCAGAAATAGTGCTTGATATAATTTCTGTCTTCTTAAATGTGTTGAGACTTTTTTGTGGCCAGCATTGATCATCCCTGAAAAAATGTCCTGTGTGCACTTAAAGGTGTGTATTCTGCTATTTTGGGATAGACTATGCCAGGTGGCTCAGATGTAAAGAATCTCCTTGCAACACAGAAGATGCAGATTTAATCCCTGGGTCAGCCAGCAAGTTTCCCTGGAAAAGGAAATGCAATAAACTACAGTGTTCTTACCTGAGAAACACCATGGACAAAGGAGACTTGAGGACTACAGCCCATGGGGTTTCAAAAGAGTCAGGCAACTTAGTAACTGAAGAACAGTAACAAATGCTGTAGTTATCTATTCTGTTCAACTACTCAAATCCGTAATTTAAGACTTCAGTTTTCCTATTGCTTTTCTATCGGGATATTCTGTCCATTGATATAATTGGGTGTTTAATATAGTAAGAGTTTAACTTGCAGTTCCCTTGTCTTTTCATTTTCATCCTAGAGTATCTACTTGGTTGATCCACAGCCTTTACTTTGTGTTTGGGTGTACTGGTGGAAGTTTTTCCCTTCTCTGTAGATTTTTACTTCTTTTTCCACTTAGAGAAGACTATTTAATATTTGCTTCCGAGTTGGCTTAGTGTGGATAAGCGCTTAGTTTTTGCTTGTCTGAGAAGTTCTTCTCTCCAATTCTGTATGAAAATCTTGCTAGGTTGAGTATTATAGGTTGCAAGTTTTTCCCTTTCAGCACGTTAAATATACATTTCTGACCCGTTTCTCTCTCTCTCTCTTTTCCTTCTACGTCGCCAGAGTGTGAATGTTTGTATACTTGATATTGTCTAGATATCTCTTAAACTATTCTCCTTTTTAACTTGTTTTTCTTTTTGTTTTCCCTATTGGGTGATTTCTATAATTTTACGCTCCAGATTAATTTTACTTTCTGTATATTGGGAATTCTCAATTTGGGAGAGGTGGAGATAGATAGAGGGGCCAGAACCAGTGCCAGGTATGAGCTCTGATTTCTCCTATGCTCAGTAGCCACCCCTGCCTATTTGATATTTAGGCTGAGTATCCAGTTGAAGCTAAAAAGCCCTGAGGTTCAGGTCAATGTTGATTCCACTCCATGTCAGTGTGTGCTGTATTCCCTTCCAGCATTGGAAGTTTTGTCCCCAAATATGGAAGTGCTGGAGCAAGAAGGGGTGACAAATATGGGCTTGGGTGCATACTCGGCTCCATTCCTTGCACCTGTACATTCTTCTCAAGCATGGAAGGCTTTCCCACGGTTGTGGAAAGTATGTTATAAGAAATAAGAGGGTCTGGAGTAGGCCTTCAGAGTGGGTTACGTCATGACCTGGCATTGTTATGAGGAAACAGCCAAAATCCTGTATAATTTCAACATGTTTCCTCTGCCTTGCTTTGTGAGTAATCAAACGTGTGCTTGCCTCCGCAAAGTCTTCACATAGAGATAAATAGCCCACCAACCCAAACAAAAGAGGAAGAGATAGGAAATCTACCTGATAAAGTATTCCAAAAAATGATAGTGAAAATGATCCAAAATCTTGAAAACAAAATGGAGTTACAAATAAATAGCCTGGAGACAAGGATCGAAACGAAGTTAGAAAGGTTTAACAAAGAAGAAATAATAAAGATTCAATACATAAGGAATAATGCAATGAATGAGATCCAAAACACTCTGGAGGGAACCAACAGTAGAATAACAGAGGCAGAAGATAGGATAAGTGAGATAGAAGATAGAATGTTAGAAAAAAAGAAATGAAAGAGAGAGGAAAAAGCAAAAACTAATTAAAAGAAATGAGGAAAATCTCAGAGACCCCTGGGTCAATGTTAAATGCCCCAACATTCGAATCATAAGAGTCCCAGAAGATGAGAACAAAAGAAAGACCATGGGAAAATACTTGAGGAGGTGACAGTTGAAAAGTTCCCTACAATGGGTAAGGAAATAATCACCCAAGTCCAAGAAACCCGGAGAGTCTCAAACAGGAAAAACCCAAGGCAAAACATCCCAAGACATATATTAATAAAATTAAAAAAGATTAAAGACAAAGAACAAACATTAAAAGCAGCAAGGGAAAAACAGAAAATAAAACACAAGGGTATTCCCACAAGGATAACAGCTGATCTTTCAATAGAAACTCTTCAGGCCAGGAGGGAATGGCAGGGCATTCTTACAGTGATGAAAAAAAATAACCTACAGCCCAGATTCCTGTACCCAACAAGGATCTCATTCAAATATGAAGGAGAAATCAAAAGCTTTACACACAAGCAAAATCTGAGAGAATTCAGCATCACCAAACCAGCTCGCCAACAAATGCTAAAGGACGTTCTCTAGACAGGAAGCAGAGAAAGGGGGTGTAAACCCGAACCCAAAACAATAACGTAAATGGCAATGGGATCATATTTATCAATAATGACCTTAAATATAAATGGTTTGAATGCCCAAAAGAAAAAGTCTGGCTGAATGGATACAAAAACAATATCCCTGTATATGTTGTTTAAAAGAGACCCAACTCGAAATGAGGGACACACACAGATTGAAAGAAAAGGGCTGGAAAAACACATTCCATGAGAATAGAGACCAAAAGAAAGCTGTAGTAGCAATACTTATATCAGATAAAATAGACTTTAAGACAAAGGCTGTGAAAAGAGACAAAGAATGACACTACCAAGGATCAATTCCAAAGGGAAAAAAAAAAGATATAACAAATATAAATGTATATGTACCCAACACAGGAGCACGGAAATATGAAAGACAAATGCTAATTATTATGAAAGGGGAAATTAACAATAACACAATAGAGTGGGAGACTTTAATACCCCACTCACAACTATGAATAGATCGACTAAACGGAAAATTAAAAAGGAAACAAAAAAGTTTTCAATCCCTGGTCAGGGAACTAAGATCTCACAAACTGCATGGTGCCACCCACCCCAAAAAATTATCTCTCTGTGGTGATCCTGTTTGTCATACACACCGGGAGTGGGCAACCTCCAATGCCCTGCCCTTGAGAACACACTGATCCCACCGATTTCTTAGGATAACAGTGGCCATATTGATATTTGGTCAGTTCCCTCCAAACATTATTTTAATCTTGGGAGAGCTAGCTGTGGGTTGTAGTTGTATCAGCATTTTGTGCCTCCTGAGAACCTTTAGCTACAGCACAGCCGAGTGATGCAACAAAGCCCTTTATGACATAGGTGGCCAGGAGGTGATTTCTGCCTGCTTTTTTCAGGGGAAGTAAACCTTCCCCATCCACACGTTGAACCCTCTTCCCATCTAGGTTCTGGCAATCTAAACCCTACTTTAATCCACAAACCAAATAAAGGCAGCAGTACCACGCCACTAATCCTTGCCGCTGAGAACAATTTTTATCCAGGGTTATCCATCTTCAGTGCAGACTCCTGACCCAGTCCAGACCTCTACTCTCTGATTAACTGGAGGCCTGAGGGTCTGTTCCACAATTTCCCTGGACTCCACACACCTCCCTACTCAGGAGCCCACCTCTTCTCTCCCTCCCCTCCCTTCCCATCAGAGAATTCACACACACACCCGCACACACACACAAAAATATCATGTTTTCACCATTTGATGTTTATTTAACTGGCTGCCTTCAGTTTACTGTGTTAGTGTGAGAGTAAGTCTTTTCCAGGTTGGCCGTTTGTAAGAAAGCATACCTCTGGAGAAACAATTCTAAGCTCTCTGAGCTTTGGTATTACATTACTATCTGCCCAGGTTGCACGTCTCCAGGGTCTCTCATTCTGGGGCTGCTGAGCTTATCTTTTCTTTCGATTCTGCCTCCTTCTTGGACTCTGCCTCATATTTTGGTATTTTTCGGCCTTGATTCAGTGTCTTACGTTCACAGGAAGAGAAAAACCAGTTTGGTTTTTGTTTTTGTTTTTTTTTGCTTTCTTCACCTTCTTCGACTGAGTGGCATATGCTCGGATTTTCTTTTTCAAAGTCCCTTGTAGAGGTCTTCTGACACTCAATGTCATATTTCATGCCTGGTAAGAAAAGAGAATCATATTAGTTTTGAAGAAAGAATATAACAACTGAATTTGAAGGGAGATGTCATGAAAAAAGGATGTGGGCTGATGAGGGATTTTGTGCCAAGCAAAAGCAGTGTAGAGGTCTTGGCCAGCAGAGTCAATGGAGAACATGGAGAACATAGATGGAGTCATCCTACCTTCACACTGCCTCTGTATCTCTGTTGACAACGGTTCGTCATGCTTCCTTTCATCCTTGAAGCAAACCACGTTGCAATGCTTCTTGGCTTCTGTGGCTTCCTGGTTAACTTAGTCATGATGATCCCATGAAGAGGCCCAACCCAGAATCTCTGCCTCTGACCTCCCCCCCCATATATACGTACTCAGGACAATGAGGAGCCACATCCTTCAATCTGATTGGTCAGCTAGGCACTCCCCCAGCCAATGGTGGCCTTGGGGTCTTTGACATCATAATGTAGTACTTTGCCCAACACCAAGGGCTAGTGGATGCTGAGAAAAGCCATGACACAACTTACCCAGTGCTGACACCTCTGTGTGTCTTATTCTGGGGAGTGGTGATTCAGGGGCATGGTGTTCCTGCTCATGACCTTCAGACTTTCCTTCAGTGCGCTTTATTCTTTGACTTATATGTCTCCCTTCAACACTCCTGCCTCCTCCATCCCTGTATGAACACTTTAAATCCCATTTCAGCACTTTAGAGACCTCTAATCACTTCATCTCTAGACCACCCTCTTCCCATTGGGGGTTCTTGAGGTTCTTTACCAAATTAAGAGCATGCACTTAACATGGAAAAAATGTAATTAAGAACATGTTGCATGTTTTTCTACTCCAAAGAGCTTTACAGACCACGAGATTTGTTGAATCCTCAGTCTGTTGCCCAAGGTCAATACACCATATCCATAAGATTACACATCAGAGCAAAGAAAGTGTTCAACATCTCCTCCACTAATATTGTTGGGTCACTTCAACTCTCATATTGAGTCAGGAAACTCAACTTGCCCCATCTACCAGAAATACATTCCTGATGAAAAAAAGTAAGGTGCCCAAAGGCAAGAGTCACACGACCACTGCACCAAGCACTCATGACTGAATAATTTCCCAATGATCCCTCATTGGCACTTATCATCAGGTAGGGCCCACTGTGTAGCTGACCAATAGCTGAGCAGGTGATGTACCAGGAGGTACCTCATTGATGGTTGATTGCTTATGGGCGGGTCCGAGGGATGCACTGTCCAACTGCTGAGCAAGACCTGTTGCTTAGTAACAGGATGTGGAGTAGTAAGGCACAGCAATGACTACCTGCTAAGGGCTGTGCTCACGCTGCTCTGTCACATAAGGACACTTTGGGTCCAGTGTGCTGGAATCTTTTTGATTGACTCGTTTCCAACCTCAGATTTTGATTTCACATGCTTGTTTAACTTTTGAACATCATTCTCTTCATTGTATTCCCAGGCATGCCTGTCAGCAGTGCTATCTAAATTCCTCTCCAAGAGCTGTCACTTGATTCCATTTGCCGCATACAGTATAGCTAATATTTCAAACCCAACAAGAATGTGAAGGCCAGCCCACCTTGATAACTACTTTGACAAACCTTAACATCACAGTGATTCTTATTCTATTCACAGAATAACAGAGCAGAATAATAGAATTTCAAAAAGGATAAAAATGAATTTAGAGGACACCAATAAGTATGTCGACAGAAATACATACTTTTAATATTTTGTCTTTGTTTTTCTACGTAAATGTTTATAACATGTGTATTATATGTGCTATATAATGCTAGAGTATATAATACACATATATTTTGATGAGCATATATACAGCATTGAATTTTTTTATTTATAGAAATTGAATCAAACTATAAACACTATTGTAGCCTTCCTTTTCTATACAATATGCTGGAAGAATTTTTCCATCTCAACGATCATGTATCTGCCATTATTTCTAAGGGTTACTATAGTGTTCAAATGCTTGCTTATCCCATATTCCATGTGAGTACTTTGAAGAGAGGAAACCTGTGTGCTTTGTTCACAGGTTGCTTCCATATCTTTTCTATTGTAAAATTGCTGTAATGCACATTGGAATTCATGTCTCTTTTCAAATTAGTGTTCATTGTCTTCTGATAAATACATCGGAGTAGAAATGCTGGGTTAATTGGTAGTTCTTTTTTTAGTTTTTTGAGAAAGTTTCCTGAGGTTTGCCATAGTGACGGCACAAATTTAAAGCCCCACCAATTAAGTACAAGGACTTCCTATTATCCACATCCTTGTCAACATTTGTTTTTTTCAGACTTTGATTTGATGATAGCCATTCTGATGAGTGTGAGTTGATATCTCCTTGTGATTTTGGTTTTAATTTCTCTGACATTTAGTGATGTCCAGCATTTTCTCATGTACCATCTGTATATCTTCTTTGGAGAAAATCAGATCTTCCCATTGTTTTATTTCAGTTTTTTTGTTTTTTTTTTTTAATATCTAGTTGAATAATCTGTTTACATAGTTTGGATATTAACCCCTTATAGTCATATCCTTTGAAAATACTCACTCCCATTTAGGAGGTTGTCTATTCATTTTGTCAGTGATTTCTTTTGCTGTGCAAAAACTTTTCAGTTTAATTAGATATTTTTTCCTGTACTTCCTTTGCCTTAGGATACAGGTAAAAAAAAATTTGCCATGAATTATGTCAAAGAATGTTCTGCCTACATTTTCTTCTAGGGGTTTCATCATTTCCAGTATTTCATTTAGGGTTTTAGATCACCTTGATTTCATTTATTTAATGATTTTTCTGTAAGCTGAAACTCCAATATTTTGGCCACCTCATGCAAAGAGTTGACTCACTGGAAAAGACTCTGATGCTAGGAGAGATTGGGCGCAGGAGGAGAAGGGGACGACACAGAATGAGATGACGGGATGGCATCATCGACTTGATGGACATGAGTTTGAATGAGCTGCAGGAGTTGGTGATGGAGAGAGAGGCATGGCATGCTGTGATTCATGGGGTCTCAAAGAGTCGGACAAGACTGAGCAAGTGAACTGAACTGAATAAGTATGTCAATAGAAATATATACTGTTAATATTTTATCTTTGATGTTCTAACAAAATGTTTATAACGTATATATTTTATGTGTTATTTAATGATAGAATATATAATATTAGTTTATTTGGATGAGTATATATTCATCAGTGAATTTTTTTTTATTTTATAGAAATTTAATCAAACTCTATACACTATGGTAGCCTTCCTTTTCTATACAACATGCTGGAAGAATTTTTCCATCTCAACGAACATGTATCTGCCATTATTTCTAAGGATTACTGTGGTGTTCAAATCCTTGCTCATGACATACTCCATGCAAGTGCCATGAAGGGAGGAAAAAATGTATGCTTTGTTCACTGGTTGCTCTCATATCGTTTCTATTGTAAATAAGGCTGTAATACACATTGGAATTCATGTATCTATTCAAATTAGTGTTCATTGTCTTCTGATATATAACTGGGATTCGAATTGCTTGTCAATTGCTAGTTTTTGTTGTTGTTGTTTTTTAGTTTTTTGAGAAACTTTCATAATGTTTTCCATAGTGACTACACAAATTTATATTCCCACCATTTAAGTACAAGGTCTTACCTTTCTCCACATCCTTGTCAACATTTGTATTTACAGAATTTTTGATTTGAATGATAGCCATTCTGATGAGTGTGAGGTGATATCTCCTTGTGATTTTGGTTTTAATTTCTCTGACAGTTAGTGATGTTCAGCATTCATTCATATGCCATCTGTATATCTTCTTTGGAGAAAATCAGATCTCCTCCCCCCCCTTTTTTTTTGGTTGTTTGTTTGCTTGTTTTTAATATCGAGTTGAATAATCTGTTTAGATAGTTTGGGTATTAATTCCTTATAGTCATATCGTTTGCAAATATTTGCTCCCATTCTGTAGGTTGTGTTTTCATTTTGTCAGTCTTTTCGTTTGCTGTGCAAAAGCTTTTAACTAACGAGATCTCATTTTTTCCTTTGCTTCCTTTAATTTAGGAGACAGGTGAAATAAATGTTGCTATGAATTATGTCAGAGTGTTCTGCCTACATTTTCTTCTAGGGTTTTCACAATTTCCAGTCTTTCATTTAGGGTTTTAACTCACCTTGATTTCATTTGGTGATTCATTTTTTTGTAGTCTGAAACTCCACTACTTTGGTCACCTCATGCGACGAGTTGACTCACTGGAAAAGTCTCTGAAGCTGACAGAGATTGGGTGCGGAAGGAGAAGGGGATGACAAAGAATGAGATGGCTGGATGTCATCACCGACTCGATGGACATGAATTTGAGTGAACTCCGGGAGTTGGTGTTGGACAGGGAGGCCTGGCATGCTGTGATTCATGGGGTCGCAAAGAGTCGGACACAACTGAGCGACTGAACTGAACTGAACTGATAGCTTTCTGTATGTAGTATCATCTCAACTGCAAGTAGTGACAGTTTTATTTCTTCCTTTTAATTTGGATGACTTTTATTTTCTGTGAATGATTACTGTGCCTAGTAATTCTAGTGTTTTAGAAGTGGCAAGAGTGGTCATCTGTGTCTTCT
This sequence comes from Moschus berezovskii, assembly GCF_049115385.1. NCBI lineage: Eukaryota > Metazoa > Chordata > Mammalia > Artiodactyla > Moschidae > Moschus > Moschus berezovskii. The sequence goes on from NC_142489.1 coordinate 82,974,712, forward strand.
CCTGATTTAGAGGGATATCTTTAAGCTTTTTGCCACTGAATATGATATCAACTCTGTTTGTTATAAATCACCTTTATTATGTTCAGATGACCACCTGGACCATACAATCCATGGAATTCTCTAGGCCAGAGTATTGGAGTGGGCACAGTGCCACTTCCACTTTCATTATGTTCAGATATATTGCCTCCATATCAAGTCTGGTGAGAGTTTTTGAAATGAATGAATATTGAATTTTGCCAAATGCTTTTACATCATCTGTTGAGATCATCATGTGATATTTGTCCTTCTCTTTCCTAATGTGGTGTACCACACTGACTAATTTGCGGATATTGAACCATCCTTTTACCCCTGGGAAAGTCCACTTTGATCATGTATATGATGATTTCAATGTGATGTTGATTTGGCTCTCTCATATTTTGTTAAGTATATTCACATGTATATTCAACAGAAATATTGTCATTGAGTTTTCTTTTTTGTGGTGTCTTTGTCTGGTTTTGGTGCTAGGAAAATAATAGCTTCATAAAAAATTTGGGAGTAATCCATTTTCTTGGAATAGTTTGAGAATGTTGGTTATAAACTTATCTCTATATGTTTGCAAACATTGTGCTGTGAAGCTGTGTGGTCCTGAATTTTATTTTACTAAGAGACTTTTTACTATAAATTCAATTTCACTACTAGTGTTTCAACTATTCAGATTATACATTCCTTCCTGATTCAGGATTGAAAGATTGTATGGTACTAAAGATTTGTCAGTTTCTTCTAGATTGCCCAATTGTTTGGCACATAACTATTTGATGTATCCTCTAAGATTTTTCCCTATTGCTGTTTTGTTGGCTGTAATGTCTTCTTTGCATTTGTTTTTTGCATCATCTATCTTTTATTTTTTATTAACCTGGCTAAAATCTTAACTTGTTTTTGTCTTTTTCTTGAAAAATATCTTTTTACTTAACTGATTTATTTATTTATTTACTTTAGAAAAGAAGAAGTCTTAATTTTATTAATATCCTCCCTGATCTTTATTATTGCCTTCCTTCTGAGGATTTGGGGCTTTATTTATTCTTCTATTTATACTTCATTTATATAGTAATTTAAGTTGTTTATTTCAGTTTATCCCCGCACCTGGAGGGAAGCATCTGTCAGTACACAATTTCCCCTAGTAATGATTTTGCTAATTAGATTTTGGAAACTTGGTGTTTTTATGAGTCTCAAAGTATTTTCTGATTCCCTTTTTGATTTCTTTATTAGCTCGTTGGTATTTAGTAGCATGTTGTTTCATCTTCATTAGTTTGTGTTTGTCCCATATTCCCCTCCTGTAATTGATTTCTTATTTTGTACCATTGTGGTCAGAAAATGTGCTTGATATAATTTCTGTCTTTTTAAATGTGCTGAGACTTTTTTATGGCTTAGCATTTGATCGTTCCAGAAAAAATGTCCTGTGGACTGTTGAAGGTGTGTATTCAGCTATTTTGGGATAGACTATGCCAGGTGGCTCAGAGGTAAAGAATCTGCCTGCAACGCAGAAGAAGCAGATTTGATCCTTGAGTCAGCAAGACCCCCTGAAAATGAAATACAATAAACTCCACTGTTCTTCCTGGGAAATCCCATGGACAGAGAAGCCTGGAGGACTACAGGCCATGGGGTTTCAAAAGAGTCAGACAACTTAGTAACTGAAGAACAAAAACAAATTCTGTAAGTATCTACTAAGTTCAACTACTCTAACCTGTAATTTAAGACTACAGTTTTCTTATTGCTTTTCTACTAGGATGGTCTTTCCATTGATGTAATAGGGTGTTCAATGTAGTTAGCATTTAATTAGCAATTCACTTGTCTTTTAATTTTAATATAGCATATTATCTACTTGGTTGATCCACAACGCTAAATATGTATTTTTGTGTACTGGTGGGAGTTTTTTCCTTCTCTTTAGATTTTTACTTCTTTTTCCAATTAGAGAAGACTTTTTAGTATTTCCTTCCCAGTTGGTTTAGTATGGATAAGCTCTTAGTTTTTGCTTGTCTGAGAAGTACTTTTCTTCAATTCTGGACGATAGTCTTGCTCGGTAGAGTATAATAGGTTGTAATTTTTTCCCCTATGCTGCTGCTAAGTCACTTCAGTCGTGTCCGACTCTGTGCAACCCCACAGACGGAAGCCCACCAGGCTCCCCAGTCCCTGGGATTCTCCAGGCAAGAACACTGGAGTAGGTTGCCATTTCCTTCTCCAATGTGTGAAAAGTTAAAGTGAAGTCGCTCAGTCATGTCCGACCCTTAGCGACCCCACGGACTGCAGCCTACCAGGCTCCTCCATCCATGGGATTTTCCAGGTAAGAGTACTGGAGTGGCTTGCCATTGCCTTCTCCTATAGCACGTTAAATATACAATTTTACCCGTTTCTCTCTTTCTTTTCCTTCTAAGACCCCTATAAAGTGAACGTTAGTATACGTGATGTTGTCTAGAATTCTCTTAAACTGTTCTTTTTAACCAGTTTTTCCTTTTTTTTTTTCCCCCTACTGGGCGATTTCCATAATTTTACGTTCCAGATTAATCTTGTTTCTTGTGTATTGGCAACTCTCACTTTGATGAGATTAGGGGCTAGATATAGAGTCTCCAGAACCAGTGCCAGGTATGAGAATGGATTTCTCCTGTGCTCAGTATCCAACCCTACCTATTGGAGAGGTAGGTTGAGTATCCATTTGATGGTACAGAAGCCCTGAGTTTCAGGTTCATGCTGATTCCATTTTATGTAAGTGTGTGCTGCATCCCCTTCCAGCATTGGAAATTTCACCCCAGAAGAAAGAAGTGCTAGAGCAAGAAGAGGTGCCCCATATGGGCTTGGTGGTGTACAAGGACAGTCCCAGCACACAAGTCATAATTCCAGATACTCCCAGTGTGCTACCTCCATAAGCACTGTTAATGGCTGCTCTCTACTTGTTCAGATGTAGGCCAGATCTATGTTGGCTTGACTCTTGGCACTTGTACATTCTTCTCAGGCATAAAAGCCTTTGTCATAGTTGTGGGAAGGAATGTACTATGAAATAAGAGGGGCTGGAGTAGGCATTCAGAGTAGTCTAGGTAATGACCTGGCATTGTTATGGGGAAACAGCCAGTATCCTGTGTAATTTCAACATGTTTCCTCTGCCATGCTTTGTGCGTTAGCAAACGTGTGATTGCCTCTGCAAACTATTCACATAGAGATAAATAAATAAAGGCCCACCAACCCACACAAAAGAGGAAGAGATAGGGAATTTATCTGAAAATAATTCCAAATAATGATAGTGAAAATGATCCAAAATCTTGAAAACAAAATGGAGTTACAGATAAATAGCCAGAAGACAAGGATCGAGAAGATGCAAGAAAGTTTTAACAAGTACTAGAACTGAGTAGAAATAAAATGAGTCAATACATAAGGAATAATGCAATATATGAGATCAAAACCACTCCGGAGGGAACAAACTGTAGAATAACCGATGCAGAAAATAGGATAAGTGAGAAAGAAGATAGAATGGTAGAAATAAATGAAAGAGAGAGGAAAAAAGAAAAACAAATTAAAAGAAATGAGGACAATCTCAGAGACATCTGGGACAATGTTTAACGCCCCAACATTCCAATCATTGGAGTCCCAGAAGAGGAAGACAAAAAGAAAGACCATGGGAAAATATTTGAAGAGGTGATAGTTGAAAAGTTCCCTAAAATGGGGAAAAATAATCACCCAAGTCCAAGAAACCCAGAGAGTCTCAAACAGGATAAACCCATGGCAAAACACCCCAAGTCACATATTAATAAAATTAACAAAGATCAAAGACAAAGAACAAATTTTAAAAACAGCAAGGGAAAAATAGCAAATAACACACAAGGGGATTCCCACAAGGATAACAGCTGATCTTTCAATAGAAAATTTTCAGACCAGGACGGAATGCCAGGGCATCCTTACAGTGATGAAACAAAATAGGCTACAGCCCAGATTACTGTACCCAGCAAGGATCTCATTCAAATATGAAGGAGAAATCCAAATCTTTACACACAAGCAAAAGGTGAGAGAATTCAGCATCCCAAAACTAGCCCTCCAACAAATGATGAAGGACCTTCTGTAGACTGGAAGCAGAGAAAGCGGGGGTATAAACCCGAACCCAAATCTATAAAGTAAATGTCAACGGGATCATAGGTATCAGTAATAACCATAAATGTAAATGGGTTGAATGTCCCAACCAAAAGACAAAGACTGGCTGAATGGATACAAAACCAAGACCCCTATCTGTGTTGCTTACAAGAGACCCACCTCGAAACGAGGGACACATACAGACTGAAAGTGAAGAGTTAGAAAAACATATTCCTGCAAATAGAGACCAAAAGAAAGCAGGATTAGCAATACTCATATCAGAGAATATGGACTTTAAAACAAAAGCTGTGAAAAGAGACAAAGAAGGACACTATTTGATGATCAAAGGATCAATCACAAAAAAGGATATAGCAATTATAAATATATTTACACTCAACACAGGAGCACCACAATATGTAAGACAAATGTTAGTAATTATGAAAGTGAAAATTAACAATAACACAAGAAGAGTGGGAGACTTTATTACCCCACTCATACATATGGATAGATTGACTAAACAGAAAATTAATAAGGAAACACAAACGTTTACAATCCCTTGTCAGGGAACTAAGAACTCCAAAACAGTATGGTGCCCCACACTCCAAAAAATTATCTGTCTGTGGTGATGTTGTTTGTCATATGCACCGGGATTGGGCCATCTCCACTGCCCTGGACTTAGGAACACATTGCTCCCACCAATTTCTTAGATTAACAGTGGCCTACTTGATATTTAGTCTGTTGACTCCAAACATTATTTTAATCTTTGGGTGTGCTAGCTGTGGGTTTTAGATATATCAGCATTTTGTGCCTCGTGAGCATCTTTAGCTGACATCATAGGCGAGTGATGCAACAAAGCCCTTTATGACCTAAGTTGCCAGGAGGTGATTTCTGCCTGCTCTTCTCAGGGGAAGTATGACATTCACCATCCCCGTGTTGAACCCTCTTCCCAACTGGGTTCTGGCAACCTAGACCCTAATGTCATTCCACACCCCAAACAAAGGCAGTAACATCACACAACTAATCCTTGCCGCTGAGATCAATTTTTAATCAGGGTTATCCATCTTCAGCGCAAAATCCTGACCCAGTCCAGACCTCTACTCTCTGGTTAACTGCAGGCCTGAAGGTCTGTCCCCAATCTCCCAGGACTCCACACCCCTCCCCACTCAGGTGCCCACCTCCTCTCTCCCTCTCCTCCCTTTCCATGAGAAAATACACACACACACAAACACACACACACACACACACTCAGTTATCAACTTTTCTCCATATGATGTTCATTTTAATGGCAGCCATCAGTTTACTATGTTAGTGTGAGAGTCAGTCTTACCTGGTTGGCCATTTGTAAGAAAGCAGACCTCTGGAGAAAGAATTCTAAACTGTCTGACCATTGGTATTCAGTTACTGGCTGCCCAAGTTGTACTTCTCCAGGGTCTCTCATTCTGAGGCGGCTGAACTTGTCTTCTCTTTCGATTATGCCTCCTTCTTGGAATCTGCCTCATATTTTGGTATATTTTTCAGCGTTGATTCACTGTCTTACGTGCACAGGAACCAAAAAACTAGTTTGGTTTTCTTGTTTTCTTCACCTTCTTCGACTGAGTGTCATACGATCGAATTTTCTTTCTCAAAATCCCTTGTAGAAGTCTCTGACACTTATGGTGATATTTCGTGCCTGGAAAGAAAAGAGAAGTGCATTAGTTTTGAAGAAAGAGTATAAAAACTGGTTGGAAGGGAGATTTCATGAAAAAGGCATGTGGGTGATGAGGACTTTTGTTTCAGGCAGGGGCAGTATAGAGGTCTTGGGAAGCAAAGTCAGTGGAAATCATGGGGAGCATAGATGGAGTCATCTTACGTTCACACTGAGTCTGTCTCCAGTGACAACGGGGTCGTCTTTATTCCTTTCATCCTTGAAGCAAATCACGTTGCAACTCTTCTTGGCTTCTGTGGCTTCCTGGTTACCTTAGTCATGATGATTTCATGAAGTGCCCTAACCCAAAATCTCTGCCTCTGAACGCCCTTTATATATTATCTCAGAACAATGAGGAGCCACACCTTTCAACATGATTGGTCAGCTAGACACTCTACCAGCCAATGATGCCATTGGGGTCTTAAACATCAGAATATAACACTTTGCCCCTTAACATGGGCTGGTGGAGGCTGAAGGAGAACTTGATACAACCTATGCACTGCTGACACCTCTGTGTGTCTGATTATGGGGAGTGGTGATTCAGGGGCATGGTGTTTCTGCTCATGACCTTCAGAGTTTCCTTCAGTGTCATTTATTCTTTGACTTATATGTCTCCCTTCAACACTCCTGCCTCCTCCATCCATGTAAGAACACTTTTCATCCTTTTTCAGCACTTCAGTGTCCTCTAGTCACTTCAGCTCTAGACCACCCTCTTCCTATTGGGGGTTCTTGAGGGGCTTAAGGAATTTAAGAGCAAGCACTTAACATGAAATAATGGAATTAAGAACATGTTGTATGTATTTTTCTACTCCAATAAGCTTTAGAGACCCCAAGATTTGTTGAATCCTCAGTCTGTTGCCCCACAATCAATACACCGTCTCCATAAGATTATACATCACAGCAAATAAAGTGTTAGAAGTCTCGCCCACTAATATTGTTGGCGACACTTCAACTCTCATATTGAGAAGGGAAACTCAAGTTGCTCCATCTACAAGAAACATATTCCTGATTTAAAAAAGAAAAAAAAAGTAAGGAGCCCAAAGGAAAGAGTCACATGACCACTGCACCACGGACTCTTGACTGAATCACTTCCCCAATAGTCCCTGATTATCATCAGGTAGGTCCACTGTGTACCTGAACAATAGCTGAGCAGGAGACGTACCAGTGGGTACCTCATTCATAGTTGGTTGCTTATGGGTGGGGCCCAGGGATGCACTGTCCAATCACTGAGCAAGACCTGTTGTTTAGTAAGAGGATGTGGAGTAGTAAGGCACAGCGATGACTACCTGCTAAGGGCTGTGCTCATGCTGCTCTGTTACGTAAGGACACTTTGGGTCCATTGTGCTGGAATCTTTTTGATTGACTCCTTCTAACCTCAGATTTTGATTTCATATACTTGTTTAACTTTTGTACATCATTCTTTTCATTGTATTCCCAGGTATGTCTGTCAGCATTGCTTATCTGTATGCCCCTCAATCAACTGCCACTTGATCCCATGTGCCTCATATACTATAGCTAATATTTCAAACCCAAGAAGAATGTGAACGCCAGCCCACATTGAGAACTATTTTGACAAACCTTAACATCACAGTGATTCTTATTCTTTTCACAGTATAACAAGCAGGGTGATGGAAATTCAAAAGTATAAAAACGAAATTAGATGACAGCAATAAGTATAACAATAGAAATATATACTGTTAATATTTCATCTTTGTTGTTCTACCAAATGTTTATAACTTATATATTATTGTGTTATATAATGCTAGAATATATAAACCACATATATTTGGATCAGCATATATATATACGTGAATTTTGTTTAATTTATAGAAATTGAATCAAACTATAAGCACTATTGTAGACTTCCTTTTCTATACAATATGCTGGAAGAATATTTCCATCTCACCAAGCACGTATGTGCCTTTATTTCCTAGATTCCTATAGTGCTCAACTGCTTCCTTATCCCGTACTCCATGAGAGTGCTTTGAAGAGAGGAACCATATGTGCTTTGTTCACTGGTTGCTTCCATATCTTGTCTATTGTAAATAAGGCTGTAATACACATTGGAATTCATGTCTCTTTTCAAATTAGTGTTCATTGTCTTCTGATATACACCTCGGAGTGGAATTTCTGGGTCAAATGGGAGGTTTGTTTGTTTGTTTTTTCATCATGTTTTCGATAGCTACTGCAGAAATTTACATTCCCACCAATTATGTTCAAGGGCTTCCCTTTCCCCACATCCTTGTCAGCATTTGTTATTTTCAGAATTTCTGATTTGATGAAAGCCATTCTGATGAGTGTGAAGTGATATCTCCTTGTGATTTTGATTTTAATTTCTCTGACAGTTAATGACGTTCAGCAATTTTTCTTTGGTCATCTGTATATTTTCTTTGGAGAAAATCACATGTTCCCATTGTTTTTTGTTTGTTATTTAATATCGAGTCGAATAAACTCTTTAGATAATTTGGATATTAACCCCATATAGTCATATCACTTTCAAATACTTACTCCCATTCAATAGAGTGTATTTTCATTTTGTCAGTGTTTTCATTTGCTGTGCAAAGCTTTAAGTTTAATTAGATCTCATTTTTTTTCCCCTTTGCTTCATTTTCCTTGAGAGACAGGTGAAAAAAATATTGCTATGAATTATGTCAAAGAGTGTTCTGCCTACATTTTCTTCTACGGGTTTCACAGTTTCCAGTCTTTCATTTAGGGTTTTAATTCACCTTGATTTCATTTGTCTAATCATTTTTGTGTAAGCATCAACTCCAATACTTTGGCCACCTCATGTGAAGAGTTGACTCACTGGAAAATACTCTGATGCTTGGAGAGATTGGGGGCTGGAGGAGAAGGGGACGACAGAGAACGAGATGGCTGGATGGCATCACTGATTCGATGGACATGAGTTTGAGTGAACTCCGGGAGTTGGTGATGGACAGGGAGGCCTGGCGTGCTGTGATTCATGGGGTCGTGGAGTGTCGGACACGACTGAGCGACTGAACTGAACTGAACTGAACTGATAGCTTTCTGTGTATAGTATCATGTCAACTGCAAGTAGCGACAATTTTACTTCTTCTTTCCAAATGGATGACTTTTATTTATTTTCTTTGAATGATTACTGTGCCTAGAACTTCTTGTATTTTAGATGTGGCAAGTGTGGACATCTGTGTCTTGTTCCTGAATTAGAGGGAAACTTTCAGCTTTTTGTCGCTGAATATGACATCATCTCTGCTTGTTTTATATTACCTTTTTTATTTTCAGACGACCACATGGACTATACAGTCCATGGAATTCTCTAGGCCAGAGGACTGGAGTGGGCACAGTGCGACTGCCACTTTCACTTTCATTATGTTGATATATATTCCCTCCATATCAAGTATGGTGAGAGTTTTTGAAATGAATGAATATTTCATTTTAACAAATGTTTTTACAGCATCTGTGGAGATGATCATGTGATTTTTGTCCTTTTCTTCCCTAATGTGTTGTGACTAATTTGCATATATTGAACCAGCCTTGTAGCCCTTTTTTATGTCCATTTGTCTATGGTATATGATGGTTTCAAGTGATGTTTAATTTGATTCTCATATTTTGTTAAGAATATTCACATCTATATTCAACAGAAATATTGGCACTGAGTTTTCTTTTTTGTGGTGTCTGTCTAGTTTTGGTGATAGGAAAATAATAACTTCATAAAAATTTTGGGAGTGCTCCATTTTCTCAAATTTTAGGAATAGTTTGAGAATGTTGGGTATAAGTTTTTCTGTATATGCTTGTAAACATTCTGCTGTGAAGTTGTGTGGTCCTGAACTTTATTTTACTAAGAAATGTTGTATTATAAATTCAATTTCACTACTAGTGTTTCAACTCTGCAGATACTGCATTCCTTTCTGATTCACTTTTGAAAGGTTGTATGGTCCTATAGATTTGTCAGTTTCTTCTAGGTTGACCAACTTTTTGCCATATAACTATTTGGATTATCCTCTTATGAGATGTGTGGCTAGAGATATAGCGGCAAGGAGCAGTGCCAGGTAAGAGCACTGACTTCTCCTGAGCTCAGTAGCCAACCCTGCCTAATGGGGAGTTAAGCTGAGTATCCAGTTTATGGTACAGAAGCCCTGAGTTTCAGGTCCATGATGATTCCATTTCATGTAAGTGTGTGCTGTATCCCCTGTCAGCATTGGAAATTTTGCTCCAAAAGAAAGAAGTGCTGGAGCAAGAAGGGTTGCCCATTATGGGCTTGGGTGCATAATGACATAGTCCCAGCACACCAGTCAGGGTTCTAGATACTCCCACTGTGCCACCTCCATAAGGGCTGGTAATGGCTGCTCTCAACTTGATCAGATATTGGCCAGATCTGAGTTGGCTCCACTCCTAGCGCCTGTGCATTCTTCTCAGACATAGAACCCTTTGCCATAGTTGTTGGAAGGGGTGTTCTATGAAACAAGAGGGGCTCTGGTAGGCATTCAGAATAGGTTAGGTCATGGACTGACATTGATATGGGGAAATAGCCAGCTTCCTGTGTAATTTCAACATGTGTCCTCTGCCTGGCTTTGTAAGTAAGCAAACGTGTGTTTGCCTCCGCAAATTCTTCACATAGAGATAAATAAGTAAATGCCAACCACCCAAACAGAACAGGAAGAGATAGGGAATCTACCTGATAAAGAATTCTGAATAATGATAGCAAAATTATACAAAATCTTGAAAACAAAATGGAGTCCCAGATAAAATGCCTGGTAGCAAGGATCGAAGAGATGCAAGAAACGTTTAACAAGCACCTAGTACAAACAAAAAAGAGTCAATACATAAGGAACAATGCGATAGATGAGATCCAAAACACTCTGGAGGGAACCAACAGTACAATAACAGAGGCAGATGACAGGGTAAGTGAGATAGAAGATAGAATGGTAGGAACAATGAAAGAGAGACAGAAAAAGAAAAACGAATTAAAAGAAATGAGGACAATCTCCGAGACCTCTGGGACAATGTTAAATGCCCCAACATTCGAATCCTAGGAGTCCCAGAAGAGGAAGAGAAAAAGAAAGACAATGTGAAAATTCTTCAGGAGGTGATAATTGAAAAGTTCCTTAAAATGGGGTAGGAAATAATCACCCAAGTCAAAGAAACCCAGAGAGTCCCAAACTGGAAAAACCCAAGGAAAAACACCCCAAGACACGTATTAATAAAATTAACAAAGATCAAAGACAAGGAACAAATATTAAACGCAGCAAGGGAAAAACAACAAATAAGACACAAGGGTATTCCCACAAGGATTAAAGTGGATCTTTCAATAGAAACTCTTCAGGCCAGGAGGGAATGGCAGGGCATACTTACAGTGATGAAAGAAAATAGCCTACAGCCCAGATTCCTATACCCAGCAAGGATCTCATTCAAATATGAAGGAGAAATCCAAAGCTTTACACACCAGCAAAAGCTGAGAGAATTCAGCATCACCAAACCAGCTCTCCAACAATTGCTAAAGGAACTTCTCTACACAGGAAGCAGAGGAAGGATGTATAAACCCGAACCCAAAACAAGAAAGTAAATGGCAACGGGGTCATGCTTATCAATAATTACCTTAAATGTAAATGGATTGAAGGCGCCAACCAAAAGACAAAGATTGGCCGAATGGATACAAAATCAAGACCTCTATATTTGTTGTCTACAAGAGACCCAACTCAAAAGGAGGGACACATACTGACTGAAAGGGAAGGGCTGGAAAAACATATTCCACCCAAATAGAGAGCAGAAGAAAGCAGGAGTAGCAATACTCGTATCAGATAAAATAGACTTTAAAACAAAGACATTGAAAAGAAACAAAGAAGGAAACTACACGATGATATAAGGATCTATCCAAGAAAATATATAACAATTATAAATATATATGCACTCAACACAGGAGCACTGCAATATGTAAGACAAATATTAATTATTATGAAAGGGGAATTAACAATAACAAAATAAGAGTAGAAGACTTTAATACCCCCACTCGAACCTATGGATAGATCGACTAAACAGTAAATTAACAAGGAAACACAACTGTTTTCAATCCCTGATCAGGGAACTAAGACCACACAAACTACATTGGGTGCCCCCAATCCCAAAAATTATCTGTCTGTGGTTATCCTGTTTGTCAAATTCACTGGGATTGGGCCACCCCCGCTGCCCTGAGCTTGGGAACACACTGCTCTCACCAATTTCTTAGGATAACAGTGGCCTACTTGATATTTGGTTTGTTCCCTCCAAATATTATTTTAATCTTTAGGAGTGCTGGCTGTGGGTTTTAATTGTATCAGCGTTTTGTGCCTCCCGCAGACACGAGAGTCGCCGGCTCCAGCCGCGCAACAGACCACGCTCAGAAGCGTGGCCAAGAGGAGATACCCCAAGTTCAAGGTCAGGGCGGTGGCTAAGAGGAGCTGTCCCACGTCCAAGAGGAGGTGGCTTCGGGGGCACAGGAGGGCCGAGAGGAGCTACTCCACATTCAAGGTCAGGAGGGGCGACCTTGAGGAGATACCCCTCTTCCAAGGTAAGGTACAGCAACTGCACTTTGCTGGAGCAGCTGTGAAGAGATACTCCACGACCAAGGTAAGAGAAACCCAAATAAGATGGTAGGTATTGGGAGGGTGTATTAGAGGGCAGACACACTGAAATCATAATAAAAAAAAACTAGTTGATCTGATCATATGGACCACAGCCCTGTCTAACTCAATGAAACTAAGCCATGTCGTGTGGGGCCACCCAAGACAGACGGGTCACGGTGGAGAGGTCTGACAGTATGTGGTCTACTGGAGAAGGAAATGGAGAACCACTTCAGTTTACTTGCCTTGAGAACACCATGAACAGTATCAAAGGGCAAAATGATAGGATACTGAAAGAGGAATTACCTAGGTCGGTTGTTGCCCAGTATGCTACTGGAGATCAGTGGAGAAATAACTCCAGAAAGAATGAAGGGATGGAGCCAAAGCGAAACAAATAGCCAGTTGTGGATGTGACTGATGCTAGAAGCAAGCTCTGATGCTGTAAAGAGCAACATTGCATAGGAACCTGGAATATTAGGTCCATGAATCAAGGCATATTGGAAGTGGTCAAACAGGAGATGGCAAGAGTGAACATAGACATTCTAGGAATCAATGAACTAAAATGGACTGGAATGGGTGAATTTAACTCAGATGACCATTCTATCTACTACTGTGGGCAGGAATCCCTTAGAAGAAATGGAGTAGCCATCATGGTCAACCAAAGAGTCCGAAATGCAGTACTTGGATGCAATCTTAAAAACAACAGAATGATTTCTGCTCAATTCCAAGGCAAACCATTCAATATTACAGTAATCCAAGTCTATGCCCCAACCAGAAATGCTGAAGAAGCCAAAGTTGAACAGTTCTATGACGACCTACAAGACCTTTTAGAACTAACACCCAAAAAAGATGTCCTTTTCATTATAGGGGCCTGGAAAGCAAAAGTAAGAAGTCAAGAAACACCTGGAGTAACAAGCAAATTTGGCCTTGGAGCACGAAACGAAGCAGGGCAAAGTCTAATAGAGTTTTGCCAAGAGAACACACTGGTCATAGCAAACACCCTCTTCCAACAACACAAGAGAAGACTCTACACATGGACATCACCAGATGGTCAACACCGAAATCAGATTGATTATATTCTTTGCAGTCAAAGATGGAGAAGTTCTATACAGTCAGCAAAAATAACACAGGAGCTGACTGTGGCCCAGATCATGAACTCTTTATTGCCATATTCAGACTTAAATTGAAGAAAGTAGGGCAAACCATTAGACCATTCAGATATGACCTAAATCAGATCCCTTATGATTATACAGTGGAAGTAAGAAATAGATTTAAGGGTCTAGATCTGATAGATAGAGTGTCTGATGAACTCTGGACGGACGTTCGTGACATTGTACAGGAGACAGGGACCAAGATCATTTCCATGGAAAATAAATGCCAAAAAGAAAAATGGCTCTCTGAGGAGGCCTTACAAATAGCTGTGAAAAGAAGAGAAGCAAGAAGCAAAGGAGGAAAGGAAAGATATAAGCATCTGAATGCAGAGTTTCAAAGAATAGTAAGGAGAGATTAGAAAGACTTTCTCAGCGATCATGGCAAATAAATAGAGGAAAACAACAGAATAGGAAAAACAAGAGATCTTTTCAAGAAAATTAGAGATATCAAGGGAACATTTCATGCAAAGATGGGCTCGATAAAGGACAGAAATGGTATGGACCTAACAGAAGCAGAAGATATTAAGAAGAGGTGGCAAGAATACACAGAAGAACTGTACAAAAAAGATCTTCACGACGAAGATAATCATGATGGCATGATCACTCACCTGGAACCAGACATCTTGGAATGTGAAGTCAAGTGGGCCTTAGAGAGCATCAAGATGAACAAAGCTAGTGGAGGTGATGGAATCCCAATTGAGCTATTTCAAATCCTGAAAGATGATTCTGGGGAAGTTCAGTTCAGTTCAGTTCAGTTCAGTCGCTCAGTCGTGTCCGACTCTCCGCGACCCCATGAATCACAGCACGCCAGGCCTCCCTGTCCATCACCAACTCCCGGAGTACACTCAAACTCATGTCCACAGAGTCGGTGATGCCATCCAGCCATCTCATTCTCCGTCGTCCCCTTCTCCTCCCGCCCCCAACCTTTCCCAGCATCAGAGTCTTTTCCAGTGAGTCAACTCGTCGCATGAGGTGGTGAAGTACTGCACTCAATATGCCAGCGAATTTGGAAAATTCAGCAATGGCCACAGGACTGGAAAAGGTCAGTCTTCATTCCAATCACAAAGAATGACAATGCCAAAGAATGCTCAAACTACCGCACAATTGCACTCATCTCACACGCTAGTAAAGTCATGCTCAAAATTCTCCAAGCCAGGCTTCAGCAATATGTGAACCGTGAACTCCCAGATGTTCAAGCAGGTTTTAGAAAAGGCAGAGGCACCAGAGATCCAATTGCCAACATCTGCTGGATCATGGAGAAAGCAAGAGAGTTCCAGAAGAGGATCTATTTCTGCTTCATTGACTATGCCAAAGCCTTTGACTGTGTGGATCACAATAAACTGTGGAAAATTCTGAAAAAGATGGGAATCCCACACCACCTGACTTGCCTCTTGAGAAACCTGTATGCAGGTCAGGAAGCAACAGTTAGAACTGGACATGGAATAACAGACTGGTTCCAAATAGGAAAAGTGGTACATCAAGGTTGTATATTGTCACCCTGCTTATTTAACCTATATGCAGAGTACATCATGAGGAACGCTGGGATGGAAGAAGCACAAGCTGGAATCAAGATTGCTGGGAGAAATATCAATAACCTCAGATATGCAGATGACACCACCCTTATGGCAGAAAGTGAAGAGGAACTTAAAGGCCTGTTGATGAAAGTGAAAGAGGAGAGTGAAAAGGTTGGCTTGAAGCTCAACTTTCAGAAAACAAAGATCATGGCATCTGGTCCCATCACTTCATGGGAAATAGATGGGGAAACAGTGGAAACAGTGTCAGACTTTATTTTTTGGGGCTCCAAAATCACTGCGGATGGTGATTGCAGCCATGAAATTAAAAGATGGTTAATTTTTGGAAGGAAAGTTATGACCAGCAGAGACATTACTTTGCCAACCAAAATCCGTCTAGTCAAGGCTATGGTTTTTCCCGTGGTCATGTATGGATGTGAGAGTTGGATTGTGAAGAAAGCTGATCACCGAATAATTGATGCTTTTGAACTGTGGTGCTGGAGAAGACACTTGAGAGTCCCTTGGACTGCAAGGAGATCCAACTAATCCATTCTAAAGGAGATCAGTCCTGGGTGTTCATTGGAAGGACTTATGCTAAAGCTGAAACTCCAGTACTTTGGCCACCTCATGCGACGAATTGACTCCTTGGAAAAGATTCTGATGCTAGGAGGGATTGGGGGTAGTTGGAGACCGGGACGACAGAGAATAAGATGGCTGGATGGCATCACCGACTCGATGAACATGAGTTTGAGTGAACTCCAGGGGTTGGTGATGGACAGGGTAGCCTGGCGTGCTGTAGTTCATGGGGTCGCAAAGAGTCAGACACTACTGAGCGAATGAACTGAACTGAACTGAGCACCTTTTGTTTACAGCATAGGCGAGTAATGCACCAAAGCCCTTTATGACGTAGGTGGCCAGGAGTAGATTTCTGCCTGCTTTTCTCAGAGGAAGTATGAGATTCACCAGTCCCCTGCAGAACCCTCTTTCCCTATTGGTCCTTGCAATCTAGACCCTAATGGCATTCCACACCTTAAACAAAGGCAGTAACACCACAATACGAATCCTTGCCGCTGAGATGAATTGGTAAACAGGGTTATCCATCTTCAGTGCACACTCCTGACTCAGTCCTGACGTCTATTCTCTGGTTAACTGGGGGCCTGTGTGTGTGTTCCCCAATCTCCCAGGAATATACACCCCTCCCCACTCAGGTGCCTGTACTTCTCTCCCATCCCTCCCTTCCCATCAGAAAATTCACACACACACACACAAATATAATTTTTCACCATTTTATGTTTATTTTACTAAACAGCCGTCAGTTTACTATGTTAGTGCGAGAGTCAGTCTTTTCCTGGTTAGCCATTTTTAAGAGAGCAGACCTCAGGAGAAACCTTTCTCGGCATTGATTCAGTGTCTTACTTGCACTGAAACAGAAAAACCAGTTTGGTTTTCTTGTTTTCATCACCTTCTTTGACTGAATGGTGTAGGATTGGATTTTCTTTCTCAAAGTTCCTTGCAGAGGTCTCTGACCCTCATGGTCATATTTCGTGCATGGAAAGAAAAGAGAAGGGTATTAGTCTTGAGGAAAGAGTATAACAACTGAGTTGGAAGGGAGATTTCATGAAAAAGGGATGTGGGCTGATGAAGGCCTTTGTGCCAGGCAAGGGCAGTGTAGAGGTATTCGGCAGCAAAGTCAATGGAAATCATGGGGAGCATAGATGGACTCATCTTACCTTCACACAGCCTCTGTATCTCCATTGACAACGGGTTCTTTCATCCATGAAGCAGACTCCCTTGCAACTCTTGGCTTCTGTATCTTCCTGCTTACCTTAGTCATGATGATCCAACACTGCTTACCTTAGTCATGATGATCCAACACTGCTTACCTTAGTCATGATGATCCAACAAAGTGGCCTTACCCAGAATATCTGCCTCTGACCCACTTATATATACTTTCTCAGGATAATGAGGAACCACACCCTTCAATCTGATTGGTCAGCTAGTCTCTCCCCCAGCCAATGGTGGCATTGGGGTCTTAGATATCACACTGTACCATTTTGCCCATCAACATGTGCTAGTGGAGGCTGAGGGAGTCAATGATACAACTTACCCACTGCTGACACCTCTGTGTGTTTTATTATAGGAAGTGGTGATTCAGGGTCATGGTGTTTCTGCTCATGACATTCAGAGTTTCCTTCACTGCCCCTTTATTGTTTACTTATATGTCTCCCATCAACACTCCTCCCTCCTCCATCCCATATGAACACTTTTTATCCCATTTTAGCACTTCAGTGTCCTCTAGTCACTTCATCTCTAGAGCACCCACTTCCTGGGGGTGGGGGGGGATTCTTGAGGGGCTTAAGGAAATGAAGATCAAGCACTTAACATGGAAAAAGTTAATTAAGAATATGTTGTATGTTTTTTCTATTCCAATGAGATTTAGAGACCCCAAGATTTGGTGAATCCTGTCTGTTGCCCCAAGGTCAGTACACAGTCTCTGTAAGATTACACATCAGAGCACAGAAAGTGTTAAATATCTCCTCCACTAAAATTATTGGGGATTATAATACTTGTCATATTGTGTAGGGAAACTCAACTTGCCCCATCTACCGGAAAAACATTCCTGATTAAAAATAAGAATAAAATAAAAGTCAGGTGCCAAAGAAAAGAGTCACATGACCACTGCACCAGTACTATTGACTGAATCACTTCCCCAAAGGTCCCTCATTGACAGCTGTCATCAGGTAGGGCCTAGTATTCCTAGATTCCCTGGTAAAGGAAATGCAATAAACTCCATGGTTCTTGCTTGGGAAATCCCACGGACAGAAGAGCCTGGAGGGCTACTGCCAATGGGATTTCAAAAGAGTCAGACAACTTAGTAAATGAAGAACAACAACAAATGCTGTAGGTATCTACTAAGTTCAACTACTCTAATCTGTAATTTAAGACTACAGTTTTCTTATTGCTTTTCTATCAGGATTCTCTTTCCATTGATGTAATAGGCTGTTTAATGCAGTTAGCGTTTAATTTACAATTCTCTTGTCTTTTAATTTTCATACTAGATAATCTACTTAGTTGATCCTCATACTTTATTATGTGCTTGTCTTTACTGGTCGGAGTTTTTTGCTTCACTTTCCAGTTAGAGAAGACTCTGTAATATTTCCTTCCGAGTTGGTTTAGTATGGAGAAACTATTAGTTTTTGCTTGTCTGAAAAGTTCTTCTCTCCAATTCTTGATGATGATCTTGCTGGGTAGAGCATTCTAGGTTGCAAGTTTTTCTCTTTCAGTGCGTTAAATTTACATTTTTGACCCTTTCTCTCTCTCTTTTCCTTCTAAGACCCCAATAAAGTGAATGTTAGTATACTTGATGTTCTCTAGAAGTCTCTTAAACTGTTCTCCTTTTGAATTTGTTTTCCTTTTTTTTCTTTTCCCTAACCGGTATTTTCCATAATTTTACGTTCCAGATTAAATTTGCTTTTTGTGTATTGGCAACTCTCACTTTTTGAGAGATGGGGCTAGAGGTATAGGGGTCAGGACTAATGCCAGCTATAAGCCCAGACTTCTCCTGTGCTCAGTAGCCAACCCTGCCCATTGGGGACTTAGGTTGAGTGTCCAGTTGATGGTACAGAAGCCCTGAGTTTCAGGTCCTTGCTGATTCCATTTCATATAAGTCTGTGCTGTATCCCCTGCCAGCATTGGAAATTTTGCCCCAAAAGAACGATGTGCTGTAGCAAGAAGGGGTGCTCAACATGGGCTTGGGCGCATACTGGGACAGTCCCAGAACACAAGTCAGAGTTCCAGATACTCCCCCTGGCCACCTCCATAATCACTGGTAATGGCTGCTCTCAAATTGTTCAGATGTAGGCCAGGTCTGAGTTGGCTCCACTCCTGGCACCTGGCAACTCCACTACTGGTACATTCTTTTCAGTAATGGAAGCCTATTCCTTAGTCATTGGAATGGGTGTTCCTTGAAATAAGAGGGGCTGGAGTAGGCATTCAGAGTGGGTAAAGTCATGACCTGGCTTTGTTATAGGGAAACAGCCAACATCCTGTGTAATTTCAACATGTTTCCTCTGCCTTGCTTTGTGAGTAAGCAAACGTTCGGTTGCCTCAGCAAACTCTTCACATAGAGATAAATAAATAAAAGCCCACCAACCCATACAAAATAGGAAGAGATAGGGAATCTACCTGATAAAGAATTCCGAATAATGATAGTGAAAATGAGCAAAAATCTTGAAAAGAAAATGGAGTTACAGATAAATAACCTGGAGACAAGGATCGAAAAGATGCAAGAAAGGTTTAATAAGAACCTAGAAGAAATAAAAAAAGATTCAATACATAAGGAATAATGCAATAAATGAGAACAAAACACTCTGGAGGGAACCAACAGTAGAATAACAGAGGCAGAAGATAGCAAAAATGAGAAAGAAGATACAATGTTAGAAATAAACGAAACAGAGAGGAAAAAAGAAAAACTAGTTAAAAGAAATGAGGACAATCTCAGAAACCTCTGGGACAATGCTAAACACCCCAACATTCGCATTATTGGAGTCCCAGAATAGGAAGAAAAAAAGAAAGACCGTGGGAAAATACTTGAGGAGATGATAGTTGAGAAATTCCCTAAAATGGGGAAACAAATAATCACCCAAGTCCAAGAAACCCAGAGAGACCCAAACAGGAAAAACCCAAGGCAAAACACCTCAAGACACATATTAATAAAATTAACAAATATCAAAGACAAAGAACAAATATAAAAAGCAACAAGGGAAAAACAGCAAATAACACACAAGGGGATTCCCACAAGGATAACAGCTGATCTTTGAGTAGAAAGTCTTCAGTCCAGGAGGGAATGACAGGGCATACTTACAGAGATGAAAGAAAAGAGCCTACAGCCCAGATTTCTCTAACCAGCAAGGATCTCATTCAAATATGAAGGAGAAATCCAAAGCTTTACACACAAGCAAAAGCTGAGAGAATTCAGCATCAGCAAAAGAGCTCTCCAAAGAGTGCTAAAGGAACTTCTCTAGACAGGAAGCAGAGAAAGTGGGTGTAAACCCGAACCCAAAACAATAAAGTAAACAGCAACGGGATCATACTTATCAATAATTACCTTAAATGTAAATGGGCTGAATACCCCAACCAAAATACAGAGACTGGCTGAATGGATACAAAATAAGACCCCTATATATGTTGTCTACAAGAGAACAACTTCGAAATGTGGGACACATACAGACTGATAGGGAAGGCAGGAAAATACATGTTCCACGCAAATAGAGTCCAAAAGAAAGCAGGAGAAGCAATACTCATATCAGATAAAATAGACTTTAAAACAAAGGCTGTGAAAAAAGACAAAGAAGGACACTACATGATGATTAAAGGATCAATCCAAAAAGAAGATAAACAATTATAAATAAATATGCACCCAACACAGAAGCACCACAATATATAAGACAAATGTTAATAGCTATGAAAGGGGAAATTAACAATAATACAATAAGAGTGGGAGACTTAAATGTCCCACTCACACCTACGGATAGATCGACTAAACAGAAAATTAACAAAGAAACACAAATGTTTTCAATCCCCGGTCAGGGAACTAGGATCCCACAAACTGCATGGTGCTCCCCACCCTAAAATATTATGTCTGTGGTGATCCTGTTTGTCATATGCACTGGGATAGGGCCACTTCCACTGCCCTGCCCATGAGAAGCAACTGCTCACACAAATTTCTTAGGAGAACCGTTGCCTAATAGATATAGGCAACTATATGTCTGTTTACTCCAAACATTATTTTAATCGTTGAGAGTGCTAGCTGTGGGTTCTGGGTTTCTCATCATTTTGTGCCTCCTGGATGTAAGAGTTTTACTGTGAAGAATGCTGATGGCCGAAGAATTGATGCTTTTGAACTGTGGTGTTGGAGAAGACTCTTGAGAGTCCCTTGTACCGCAAGGAGATCAAACCAGTCCATTCTAAGGGAGATCGATCCTGGGTGTTCATTGGAAGGACTGATGCTAAAGCTGAAACTGCAATACTTTGGCCACCTCATGCGACGAGTTGACTCACTGGAAAAGACTCTGATGCTGGGAAGTGTTGGGGGCGGGAGGAGAAAGGGACGACCGAGGATGAGATGGCTGAATGGCATCACCGACTCTGTGGACTTGAGTCTGAGTGAGCTCCGGGAGTTGGTGATGGACAGGGAGGCCTGGTGTGCTGTGATTCATCGGGTCGCGTAGAGTCAGACACGACTGAGCGACTGAACTGAACTGAACTGAGCACCTTTAGCTGTGCAACGGTGAGTGATGCAACAAAGCCCTTTATGATGTAGGTGCCTGCTTTTCCCAGGGGAAGTATGACATTCACCATCCCCATGTTGAACCCTCTTCCCATCTGGGTTTTGACAATCTAGACCCTAATGTCATTCCACATCCCAAACAAAGGCAGTAACACCATACCACTGAACCATGCCACTGAGATCAATTGTTAAGCAGGGCTATCCATCTTCAGTGCAGACTCCTGACCCAGTCCAGATTTCTACTCTCAGGTTAACTAGGGGCCT
Source organism: Moschus berezovskii (assembly GCF_049115385.1). Taxonomy (NCBI): domain Eukaryota; kingdom Metazoa; phylum Chordata; class Mammalia; order Artiodactyla; family Moschidae; genus Moschus; species Moschus berezovskii. The sequence goes on from NC_142489.1 coordinate 82,996,275, forward strand.
GAGGGTCTGTTCCCCAATCTCCCAATACTCCAAACCTCTGAGGACTCAGGTGCCCACCTCTTCTCTCCCTTCCCTGACTTCTGATAAGAAAAATTACACCCACAAAAAAAGTAATATCATTTTTTTAACAATTTGATGTTTAATTCAAAGGCAGCCATCAGTTTACTATGACAGTGTGAGACTCAGTGTTTTCCTGGTTGGCAATTTGTAAGAAAGCAGACCTCTGGAGAAACAATTCTAAATTGTCTGATCTTTGGTACTCTGTTACTGGCTGCCCAGGTTGTACTTCTTTATTCAGTTACTGACTGCCCAGGTTGTACTTCAGATTCTCTCACTCTGGGGTGACTGAGCTTATCTTCCCTTCCAATTTTGCCTCCTTCTTGGACTCTAACTCACATTTTGGTAACTTTTTCGGCATAGATTCAGTGTCTTACGTGCACAGGAACAGAAAAACCAGTTTGGTTTCCTTGTTTTCTTCATTTTCTTTGACTGAGTAGCATAGGATCGGACTTTCTTTTTCAAAGTCCCTTGTAGAGGTCGTCTGACACTCATGGTCTTATTTCGTGCATGGAAAGAAAAGAGAAGGGCATTAGTTTTGAGGAAAGAGTATAACAGCTGAGTTGGAAGGGAGATTTCATGAAAAAGGGATATGGGCTGATGAAGGCTTTTGTGCCAGCCAAGGACAGTGTAGAAGGCTTGGGCAGGAAAGTCAATGGAAAACATGGGGAGCATGGAAGTAGTCATCTTACCTTCACACTGCCTCTGTATCTCCGTTGACAACGGATCGTATTTCTTCCTTTCATCCTTGAAGCAAACTGCATTGCAACTCTTCTTGGTTTCTGTGGCTTCCTGGTTCCCTTTGTCATGATGATCCCACGAAGTGGCCTAACCCAAAATCTCTGCCTCTGACCACCCTTTATATAACTTCTCAGGACAATAAGGAGGCACAACCTTCGATCTGAATGGTCAGCTAGGCACTCCACCAGCCAATGGTGGCCTTGGGGTCTTACACATCACAATGTACCACTTTGCCCATCAACATGGGCTGGTGGAGTCTGAGGGAGTCCATGATACAACTTACCCACTGCTAACACCTATTTGTGTCTGATTCTGCGTAATGGTGATTCAGGAGCGTGGTGTTTGTGCTCATGACCTTCAGACTTTCCTTCAGTGCCCTTTATTCTTTGACTTGTCTGTCTCCCTTCAACACTCCTGCCTCCTCCTTTACTGAATGAACACTTTTCATCCCATTTCAGCATTTCAGAGTCCTCTAGTCCATTCAGCTCTAGACCAATCTCTTCCTATTTGGGATCCTTGAGAGGCTTAAGGAAGTTAAGAGCAAGCACTTAAAATGGAGAAAGGTAATTAAGAAGGTGTTGTATGTTTTTTCTACTTCAATGAATTTTAGAGACCCCAAGAATTGGTGAATCCTCATTCTGCTGTGTCAAGATCAATACACCATCTCCATAAGATTACACATCAGAGCAAAGAAAGTGTTAAATGTTTCCTCCACTAATATTGTTGGGACACTTCATATCTCATATTGAGTAGGGAAACTCAACTTGCCCCATCTACCAGAAATACATTACTGATTTTAAAACAAGATTAAAAAAAAAAAAAAAAGTAAGGTGCCCAAAGGCAAGAGTCACATGACCACTGCACCACAGACTCTTGACTGAAACACATCCCCAGTGGTCCCTCATTGACAGTAATCATCAGGTAGGGCCCACTGTGTAGTTGACCAATAGTTGAGCAGGAGATATACCGGTAGGTACCTCACTGATTTTTGATTAATTATGGGCGGGGCCCAGGGATGCACTGACCAATTCCTGAGCAAGACCTGTTGCTTAGTAACAGGAAGTGGAGTAATAAGGCACAGCAATGGCCACCTGCTAAGGGCTGTGCTCATGCTGCTATGTTACATAAGTATACTTTGTGTCCAGTGTGCTGGAATCTTTTTGATTGACTCCTTCTCTACCTCAGATTTTGATTTCACGTTCTTGTTTAACTTCTGTACATCATTCTTTACATTGTATTCCCAGACATGCAGTGCTTATCACTATACCTCTCCAACAGCTGCCACTTGATCCCATGTACCACATATACATAGCTAATATTTCAAACCCAACAAGAATGTGAAGGGCAGACCACCTTAGAACTACTTTGACCAACCTTAACATCACAGTGATTCTTATTATATTCACAGTGTAACAGAGGAGGATGATGGACATTCAAAAAGTATAAAAATGAAATTCGGTTCAGTTCAGTTCATTTCAGTCACTTAGTCATGTCCGATTCTCCGCGACCCCATGAATCACAGCACGCCAGGCCTCCCTGTCCATCACCAACTCCCGGAGTTCACTCAAACTTATGTCCACAGAGTCCATGATGTCATCCAGCCATCTCATTCTCTGTTGTCCCCTTCTCCTCCTGCCCCCAACCTTTCCCAGCATCAGTCTTTTCCAGTGAGTCAACTCATCGCACGAGGTGGCCAAAGTATTGCAGTTTCAGCTTCACCATCAGTCCTTCCAATGAACATCCAGGATTGATCTCCTTTAGAATGGACTGGTTGGATCTCCTTGCAGTCCAAGGGACTCTCAAGAGTCTTCTCCAACACCACAGTTCAAAAGCATCAATTCTTCGGCGATCAGCTTTCTTCATAGTCCAATACTCACATTCATACATGACCACAGGAAAAACCATAGCCTTGACTAGATGGACCTTGGTTGACAAAGTAATGTCTCTGCTTTTTAATATACTATGAAGGTTGGTCATAACTTTCCTTCCAAGGAGTAAGCGTCTTTTAATTTCCTGGCTGAAATCAGCATCTGCAGTGATTTTCGAGCCCAAAAAATAAAGTTTGACACTGTTTCCACTGTTTTTCCATCTATGTACCATGAAGTGATGGGACCAGATGCCATGATCTTAGAACTATATGCACTATAGTAGCCTTCCTTTTCTATACAATATGCTGCAAGAATTTTTCCGTATCAACGAACATGTATCTGCCATTATTTCTAAGGATTACTATAGTGCTCACATGCTTGCTAAACAATAGTCCATGCGAGTGCTTTGAAGAGAGGAACCATGTGTTCTTTTGTCACTCATTGCTCCATATCTTTTCTATTGGAAATAAGGCTGTAATACACATTGGAATTCATGTATCTTTTCAAATTAGTGTTCATTGTCTTCTGATATATACCTCGGAGTGGAATTGCTGGGTAAATTTATAGTTCTATTTTTAGTATTTGAGAAACTTTCATGATGTTTTCCATAGCGAATGCACAAATTTACATTCCCGCCAATTAAATACAGGGGCTTCCCTTTCTCCACATCCTTGTCAACATTTGTTATTTTCAGAAGTTTTGATTTGATGATAGCCATGCTGAGGAGTGTGAGGTGATATCTCCTTGGGATTCTGGTTTTAATTTCTCTGACAGTTAGTGATGTTCAGGATTTTTTCATGTGCCATCTGTATATGTTCTTTGGAGAAAAGCAGATCTTCACATTGTTTTCTTTTGTTTGTTTGTTTCTTAATATCGAGTTGAATAATCTGTTTAGATAGTTTGTATATTAACCCCTTACAGTCATATTATTTGCAAATACTTACTCCCATTCAGAAGGTTGTCTTTTCATTTCTCAGTGTTTTCGTTTGCTGTGCAAAAGATTTTATTTATTTATTTTTAATTTATTTTATTGAAGGCAAATTACCTTACATTAATATATTGGTTGGTTTTGCCATACATTGACACTAATCCGCCCCAGGTGTACATGTGTTCCCTTTCTTGAACCCCCTCCCACATCCCTCTTCCCCATATCCTCCCTCCAGGTGATCCCCGTGCACCAGCCCCAAGCATCCTGTAACATGCGTCGCACCTGGACTGGTCACATATGATATTATACATGATACAATGCTGTTCTGCCAATCATCCCACCTTCACCCTCTCCCACAGAGACCCAAAGACTGTTCTATATACCTATGTCTCTTTTGCAGTCTCGTATACAGGGTTAAGGTTACCATCTTTCTAAATTCCATATATATGCGTTGCTGCTGCTGCTAAGTCAATTCAGTCGTGTCCGACTCTGTGTGACCCCATAGACAGAAGCCCACCAGCCTCCCCCATCCCTGGGATTCTCCAGGCAAGAACACTGGAGTGGGTTGCCATTTCCTTCTCCAATGTGTGAAAGTGAAAAGTGAAAGTGAAGTCGCTCAGTCGTGTCTGACCTCTAGCGACCCCACAGACTGCAGCCCACCAGACTCCTCCATCCATGGGATTCCCCAGACAATAATACTGGAGTGGCTTGCCATTGCGTTAGTATACTGTATTGATGTTTTTATTTCTGGCTTACTTCACTCTGTATAATAGGCTCCAATTTCATCCACCTCGTTAAAACTGATTCAAATGCATTCTTTTTGATGGCTGAAAAATACTCCATTCTGTATATGTACCAAAGCTTTCTTATCCATTCATCTGCAGATGGACATCTAGGTTGCTTCCATGTCCTGGCTATTATAAACAGATTTTAAGTTTAATTAGATCTCAATTTTTTCCTTTGTTTCATTTGCCTTAAGAGACTGGTGAAAAAAAAATATTACTATGAATTATGTCAAAAGTGTTCTGTGTACATTTTCTTCTAAGGGTTTCATAATTTCCAGTTTTTCATTTAGGGTTTTAATTCACCTTGATTTCATTTGTTTAATGATTTTTCTGTAAGCTGAAACCCCAATATTTTGGCCAAATAATGCAAAGAAGTTGACTCACTGGAAAAGACTGTGATGTTTGGAGGGATTGGGGGATGGAGGTGAAGGGGATGACAGAGAATAATATGGCAGGATGGCATCACCGACTCTATGGACATGAGTTTGAGTGAACTCCGGTAGTTGGTGTTGGGCAGGGAGGCCTGGCAAGCTGTGATTCATGAGGTCGAAAAGAGTCAGAGATGATTGAGCGACTGAACTGATTGAACTGAACTGATAGCTTTCTGTATATAGTATCATGTCAGCTGCAAGTAATGACAGTTTTACTTCTTCCTTCCAATTTGGATGTCTTTAATTTATTTTCTTTGAATGATGCTGTGCCTTGTACTTCTAGTGTTTTAGATGTGGCAAGAGTGGGCATCTGTGTGTTGTTCCTGATTTAGAATGATAGTCAACAGCTTTTTGTCACTGAATAGGATATCATCACTGTCTGTTATAAATCACCTTTATTATGTTCAGTCGACAACATGGACTCTACAGTCCACGGAATTCTCTAGGCTAGAATGCTGCAGTGGGCACAGTGCAACTTCCACTTTCACTTTCACTATGTTCAGAAATATTCCCTCCATATCAAGTATGGTGAGAGTTTTTGAAATGAATGAATATTGAATTTTGACAAATGCTTTTACAGCATCTCTTGAGATGATCATGTGATTTTTGTCTTCTTTCCTAATGTGGTGTACAGCATTGACTGATTTGCAGATATCGAACCATCCTTGTACCCCTGGAATAAGTCCATCTTGATCATGGTATATGAAGGTTTCAATGTGATATCGAATCTGGTTCTCTCATATTTTGTTAAGAATATTCACATCTACTTTCAACAGAAATATTGGCATTGAGATTCTTTATTGGTAGTGTCTTTTGTTTGATGTTAGGAAAATAATAGCTTCATAAAACATTTGGGAGTACTCCATTTTCTCAATATATTGGAATATTTTGACACTGTCGGGTATAAGCTCTTCTGTATATGTTTGTAAACTTTCTGCTGTGAAGCTGTGCGGTCATGTACTTTATTTTACTAAGAGATTCTTAATTATAAATTCAATTTCACTACTACTGTTTCAAGTATTCAGATTATACTTTCCTTCCTAATTCATTTTTAAAAGTTGTATGGTCCTAGAGATTTGTCAGTTTCTTCTAGATTGCCCAATTGTTTGGCATATAACTCTTTGTAGTATTCTCTTATGATTTTCCCCTATTGCTGTGATGTTGGCTGTAATGTCTCCTTTGCATTTGTTTGTTTGTGTCATCTATCTTTTATTTTTGATGAACCTGCCTAAAGATTTATTTTATTTTTTTAAAAAAAATATCTCTTCAATTAACTGACAATTCTTTTACTTTAGGAAAGGGCAAGTCTCAATTTTATTAATGTCCTCTCTGATCTTTATTTTTGCCTTCATTCGGAGGATTTGGGACTTTATTTATTCTTCTTTTTCTACTTCATTTATATAGTAAGTTAAGCTGTTTATTTCAGTTTCTCTCCCCGTCTTGAGTAAAGCATCTGTCACTATGCAAATTCCCCTAGAACTGCTTTTGCTAAATACAATAGATTTTGGAAAGATGGTGTTTTTATTAGTCTCAAAGTATTCTCTAATTCCCTTTTTAATTTCTTCATTAGCTCATTGCTATTAAGTAGCATGTTGTTTCGTCTCCATATGGTTGTGTTTCTCCCATATTCCCGTCCTGTAATTGATTTCTTATTTTGTACCATTGTGGTTAGAAAACCTGCTTGATATTATTTCCTTCTTCTTAAATGTGCTAAGACTTGTTTTGTGATCTAGCATATGATCATCCCTGAATAACTGTCCTGTGAGCACTTGAAGGTGTGTATTCTTCTATTTTTGGATAGACTATGCCAGGTGGTTCAGAGGTAAAGAATCTGCCTGCAACACAGAAGATGCAGATCTGATTCCTGGGTCAGCAAGTTCCCCTGAAAAAGGAAATGCAATAAACTCCAGTTTTCTTGCCTGGGTAACCCCATGGACAAAGGAGCCTGGAAGGATACAGCCCATGCGGTTTCAGAAGAGTCAGACAACTTAGTAACTGAAGAACAACAACAAATGCTGTAGGTATCAATTACGTTCAACTAATCTAATCTGTTATTTAAGACTACAGATTTCTTATTGCTTTTCTATCAGGATGCTCTGTCCATTGATGTAATAGGGTGTTTAATGTAGTTAGTGTTTAATTTGCAATTCACTTGTCTTTTAATTTTCATACTAGATTATCTACTTGGTTGATCCACAGCCTTTAATATGTGTTTGTGTGTACTGGTGGGAGCTTTTTCCTTCTGCGTCGATTTTTACTTCTTTTTTCACTTAGAGAAGACTCTTAAATATTTCCTTCCGAGTTGGTTTAGTATGGATAGGCTCTTAGATTTTGCTTGTCGGAGAAATTCTTCTCTCCAATTTGCGATGATAATTTTGCAGGGTAGAGTATTATTGCCTGCAAATTTTTCCCTTCCAGCACGTGAAATATTAATTTTTGACCCCATTCTCTCTCTTTTTCTTCTACGACGCCAATAAATTGAATGTTAGTATACTTGTTGTTTAGAAGTCTCTAAAACTGTTCTCCTTTTTAACTTGTTTTTCGTTTTTTTATTCCTATTGGGCCATTTCCATAATTTTACGTTCCAGAAATTTTTCCTTCTTGTGTATTGGCAACTCTCACTTTGGTGAGAGGTGGGGCTAGATATAGAGGGTCCAGAACCAGTGCCAGGAATGAGCCAGGACTTCTCCTATGCTCAGTAGCCAACCCTGCCTATTGGGGAGTTAGGTTGAGTATCCAGTTGAGGCTAAGAAACCCTGAGGTTCAGGTCAAAGCTGATTCCACTCCATGTAAGTGTGTGCTGAATCCCCTTCCAGCATTGGAAATTGTGCCCCAAAAGAAGGAAGTCTGAGGCAAAAAGGGGTGCCAATAGTGGCTTGAGTGCATACTGCGACAGTCCCAGCACACCAGGGTTCCAGACACTCCCACTCTTCAACCTCCAAAATTACTCGTAATAGTTGCTCTCAGCGAGTTCAGATGTATGGAATAAGTTGACTCCACTCCTGGCACCTGTACCTTCTATTCAGCCATGGAAGCCTTTGCCGTAGTGTGGGAAGTGGTGTTCTACGAAATAAGAGGGGCTGGAATAGGCATTCAGAGTGGTTTAGGTCATGACCTGACATTGTTATGGGGAAAATCCAAAATCCTGTGTAATTTCAACATGTTTCCTCTGCCTTGCTGTGTGAGAAAGGAAACGTGCTGTTGCCTCCGCAAACTCTTCACATAGAGATAAGTAAATAAAATCCCAACAACCCAAACAAAAGAGGAAGAGATAGGGAATCTAGTTGATAAAGTATTCCGAGTAATGATAGTGAAAATGATTCAAAATCTTGAAAACAAAATGGAGTTAAAGATAAATAGCCTGGAGAAAAGGATCGAGAAGATGCAAGAAAGGTTTACCAAGCACCTAAGAGAAATAAAAAAGAGTCAACACATAAGGAATAATGCAATAAATGAGATCCAAAACACTCTGGAGGGAACCAAGAATAGAATAAAAGAGGCAGAAGATAGGATACGTGAAATAGAAGATAGAATGGTATAAATAAACAGAGAAAAAAAGAGAAACAAATTAAAAGAAATGAGGACAATTTTAGAGACCTCTGGGACAATGTTAATTACCGCAAAATTTGAATCATAGGAGTCCCAGAAGAGGAAGACAAAAAGAAAGACGATTGGAACGTACTTTAGGAGATGATAGTTGAAAAGTTCCCTAAAATGGGGAAAGAAATATTCACCCAAGTTCAAGAAAGCCAGCGAGTCCCTAACAGGAAAAACCCAAGGCAAAACACACCAAGACACGTATTAATAAAATTAACAAAGATCAAAGACAAAGAACAAATATTAAAAGCAGCCAGGGAAAAACAGCAAATAATGCACAGGGGGATTCCCAGAAGAATACAGCTGATCTTTATATAGAAACTCTTTAAGCCAGGAGGGAATGGCAGGGGATACTTACAGTGATGAAAAAAAATAGTGTACAGTCCAGATTACTATCCCCAGGAAGGATTTCATTCAAATACGAAGGAGAAATCCAAAGCTTTACACACAAGCAAAAGCTGAGAGAATTCAGCATCACCAAACTAGTTCGCCCACAAATCCTAAAGGACCTTCTCCAGACAGGAAGCAGAGAAAGGGGGTATAAACCTGAACCCAAAACAAGAAAGTAAATGGCAATGGGATTATACTTATCAATAGTTACCTTAAATGTAAATGGGTTGAATGCCCATACCCAAAGAGAAATCCTGGCTGAATGGATACAAAAACAAGACCCCTATATATATTGCCTACCAGAGATCCACCACAAAAAGAGGGACACATAGAGACTGAAAGGGAAGGGCTGGAAAAATATATTCCACCCAAATAGAGACCAAGAGGAAAGGAGTAGCAATACTCATATCAGATAAAATAGACTTTAAGACATAGGCTGTAAAAAGAGACAAAGAAGGACACTATATGGCGATGAAAGAATCAATCCAAAAACAAGATATAACAAATATAAACATATATGCACCCAACACAGGAGCACTGCAATATGTAAGACAAATGTTAATATTTATGAAAGGGGAAATTAACAATAACTCATAAGCGTGGGAGACTTTGATACCCTACTCACACCTATGGATAGATCGACTAAACAGAAAAGGACTAAACAGAAAGGACTAAACAGAAAAGGAGTAAACAAAAAGGAGAGTGAAAAGGTTGGTTTGAAGCTCAACATTCAGAAAACAAAGATCATGGCATCTGGTCCCAGCACTTCATGGGAAATAGTTGGTAAAACAGTGGAAATAGTGTCAGACTTTATTTTGTTTAGTCTCCGAAATCATTGCGGATGCTGATTGCTGCCATGAAATAAAAGACGCTAACTCCTTGGAAGGAAAGTTATCACCAACATAAATAGTACATTAAAAAGCAGAGACATTGCCAACAAAGATCTGTCTAGTCAAGGCTATGGTTTTTCCAGTGGTCATGTATGGATGTGAGAGTTGGACTATAAAGAAATCTGATCGCCGAAGAATGGATGCTTTTGATCTGTGGTGCTGGAGAAGACTCTTTAGAGTCCCTTGGACTGCAAGGAGATCCAAGCCATCCATTCTAAAGGAGATCGTTCCTGGGTGTTCATTGGAAGGATTGATGCTAAAGCTGAAACTCCAATACTTTGGCCACCTCATGCGACGAGTTGACTCACTGGAAAACACTCTGCTGCTGGGAAGGATTGGGGGGTGGGAGGAGAAGCGAAAGACTGTGAATGAGATGGCTGGATGGCATCAGCAACACGATGGACATGAGTTTGAGTGAACCTCGGGAGTTGGTGTTAGACAGGGAAACCTAGCGTGCTGTGATTCATGGGGTCGCAAAGAGTCAGACACGACTGAGCAACTGAACTGGACTGAACCGATAGCTCTCTGTATATAGTATCATGTCAAATACAATTAGACACAGTTTTACTTCTTCCTTCCAAATTGGATGTCTTTTATTTATTTTCTTTGAATGTTTGCTGTGCATAGTTCTTTTCGTGCTTTAGAAGTGGCAAGAGTTTTCATCTGTGCCTTTTTTCCTGATTTAGAGGGATAGCTTTCAGCTTTTTGCAACTGAATATGGTATCATCTCTGTTACTTACAAATCACCTTTATTATGTTCACAGGACCACATGGACTATACAGCCCATGGAATTCTCTAGGCCAGAAAACGGGAGTGGGCATAGTGTGACTTCCATTTTCACATTCATTATGTTCAGATATATTCCATCCATATCAAGTATAGTGAGAATTTTTAAATGGATGAATATGAATTTTCCGTATGCTTTTACGTCATATGTTGAGGTGATCATGTTATCTTTGTCCTCTTTCCTAATGTGGTGTACCACACTGACTTATTTGCAGACATTGAACCATCCTTTTACCCCTGGAATAAGTCCATCTTGATCATGGTATATGATGGTTTCAATGTGATGTTGAATTTAGTTCTCTCCTATTTTGTTAAGAATATTCATATCTATATTCAACAGAAATATTTGCATTGAGTTTTCTTTTTTGGTGGTTTCTTTGTCTGGTTTTGGCATTAAAAAAATAATAGCTTCGTAAAAAATTTGAGAGTACTTCATTTTCTTAATTTTTTGGAAGACTTTGAATTTGTTGGGTATAAGTTCTTCTGTATATTTGTGTAAACATTCTGCTATGAAGCTGTGTGGTCCTGAATTTTATTTTACTAAGAGATTTTTTTTATAAATTCAATTTCACTACAACTGTTTCAACTATTCATATTACATATTCCTTCCTGATTGAGTTTTGTAAGGTTTTATGGTCCTAGAGATTTGTCAGTTTCTTCTAGGTGGTCCTGTCGTAATTTTTCCCTATTGCTGTGATGTTGGCTGTAATGTCTCCTTTGCATTTGTTTTTCTGAGCCATCTATCTTTTATTTTTGATGAATCTGGTTAAAGACTTAATTACTTTGTTAATCTTTTCAAAAAATATCCTTTCACTTAACAGTTTTTTTCTTACTTTAGGAAAGGGGAAGTCTCAATTTTATTAATGTCCTCTCTGATCTTTATTATTGCCTTCATTCTGAGGATTTGGGGCTTTATTAATTTTTCTCTTTCTACTTCATTTATATAGTAAGTTAAGTTGTTTATTTCAGTCCCCCCCCACCCCCCGCCTTGAGGGAAGCTTCTGTCACTATACAATTTTTCCCTAGAACTGCTTTGGCTAACTCAAATAGATTTTGTAAAGTTGGTGTTGTTATTAGTCTCAAAGTATTTTCTTAATCCGTTTTTGATTCCTTCATTAGCTCAATGGTATTTAGCAGCATGTTGTTTCGTCTCAATATGTTTGTGTTTGTCCCATATTCCACTCCTGTAATTGACTTCTATTTTGTACCATTGTGGTCATAAAAAGTGCTTGATATAATTTCTGTCTTCTTAAATGTGCTGAGGCTTGTTTTGTGGCCTAGCATTTGATCATCCCTGAAAAAACGTCCTGACCATTGAAGGGGTGTATCCTTCTACTTTTGGATAGACTGTGCCATGTGGCTCAAAGGTAAAGAATCTGCATGCAATGCAGAAGATGCAGATTTGATCCCTGAGTCAGCCAGATACCAAGGGAAAGGAAATGCAACAAACTCTATGTTCTTGCCTGGGGAATCCCATGGACAGAGGAGCCTGGAGGGATACAGCACACGGGGTTTCAAGAGAGTCAGACAACTTAGTAACTGAAGAACAACAACAAATACTATAGATATCTATTCAGTTCAAGTACTCTAATCTGTAATTTAAGACTACAGTTTTTTTAATTGCTTTTCTATCAGGATGCTCTGTCCATTGATGTAATAGGGTGTTTAATGTAGTTAGCATTTAACTTGCAATTCACTTGCCTTTTAATTTTCATACTAGATTATCTACTCAGATGATCGACAGCCTTTACTATCAGTTCATATGTACTGCTGGGAGTTTTTCCCTTCTCTGTAGATTTTTACTTCTTTTTCCACTAAGAGAAGACTTTTAATATTTCCGTAAGAGTTGGTTTAGTATTAATAGGCTCTTAGATTTTGCTTGTCTGAGAAATTCTTCTCTCCAAATCGCGATGATAATCTTACTGAGTAGAGTATTATAGGTTGGAAGCTTTCCCCTTGCAGCACGTTAAATATACATTTTCCACTCCCTTCTCTCTTTTCCTTCTACGACCCCGGTAAATTGAATATTAGTATACTATGTTGTTTAGAATCTCTTAAACTGTTCTCCTTTTTAACTTGTTTTTCGTTTTGTTTTTCCTACTGGGCAATTTCCATATTTTTCCGTTCCAGATTAATTTTGCTTCTTGTGTATTAGCAACTCTCACTTTGGTGAGAGGAGGGGCTGCAGATAAAGGTTCCAGATCCAGTGCCAGCTATGAGGCTGGACTTCTCCTGTGCTTAGTATCCATCCCTGACTATAAGAGAGTTAGGCTGAGTATCCAGTTGATAGTACAGAAGCCCTGAATTTCAGGTCCATGTTGATTCCATTTCATGTAAGTGTGTACTGTATCCCCTTCCAGCACTGGAAATTTTGTCACTAAAGAATGAAGTGCTGGAGCAAGAAGGGATGTCCAATATGAGCTTGGGTGCATACTGGGACAGTCCCAGCACACCCTTCAGAGTTCCAGATACTCTCATGTGCCACCTCCATAAGCACTGGTAATGGATGCTGTCAACTTGATCAGATGTAGGCAGATCTGATTGGGCTCCAGTTCTGGCACCTGTACATTTTTCTTAGCCATGGACTCTTTTGCCATAGTTGTGGGAAGGGATGTTCTATGAAATAAGAGGGGCTGGAGTAGGCATTCAGAGTGGGTTACCTCATGACCTGGCATTGCTATGGGGAAACAGCCAAAATCCTGTGTAATTTCAACATGTTTCCTCTGACTTGCTTTGTGAGTAAGCAAACGTATGGTTGCCTCCGAAAACTATTCACATAGAGATAAACAAATATAGGCCCACCAACCCAAAGGAAAGAGGAAGAGATAGGGAATCTACCTGATGAAGAATCTGAATAATGATAGTTAAAATGATCCACAATCTTGAAAACAAAATGGAATTACAGATATATAGCCTGGAGACAAGAATCGAGAAGATGAAAGAAAAGTTTAATAATCACCTAGAAGCAATAATAAAGAGTCAATACATAAGGAATAAAGCAATAGAAGAGATCCAAAACACTCTGGAGGGAACCAACAGAATAACAGAGGCAGAAGATAGGATAAGTGAGATAGAAGATAGAATGGTATAAATAAATGAAACAGAGAGGAAAAAAAGAAAACCGAATTAAAAGAAATGAGGACAATCTCACAGACCTCTGGGACAATGTTAAACGCCACAATATTCCAATCATAGGAGTTCCATCAGAGGAAGACAAAAAGAAAGACCATGGGAAAATACTTTATTAGACGATAGTTGAAATGTTCCCTAAAATGGGGAAGGAAATATTCACCAAAGTCCAAGAAACCAGAGAATCCCACGCTGCAAAAATCCAAGGCAAAACATCACAAGACACATATTAAAAAAAAAAATTAATAAAAATCAAAGACAAAGAACAAATATTAAAAGCAGGGAAAAACAGCAAATTAAACACAAAGGGATTCTCACAAGGATAACAGCTGATCTTTCAATAGAAACTTTTCAGGCCAAGAGAGAATGGCAGGGCATACTTACAGTGATGAAAGAAAATAGCCTAAGGCCTAGATAATTGTACCCAGCAAGGATCGCATCCCAATATGAAGTGGAAATCCCAAACTTTACACATGAGCGAAAGCTGAAAGAATTCAGCATCACCAAACCAGCTCTCCAACAAATGCTAAAGGACCTTATCTAGACAGGAAGCAGAGAAAGGGGGTATGAACTCGAAACCAAAATAATAAAGTAAACGGCAATGGGATCATCCTTATCAATAATAACCTTAAATATAAATGGGTTGAATGCCCCAACCAAAAGAAAAGACTTACTGAATGGTTACAAAAACAAGACCCCTATATATGTTGTCTACAAGAGACCCACCTCAAAACGAGGGAAACATACAGACTGAAAGTGAAGGACTGGAAAAACATGTTCCCCACAAATAGAGACTAAAATATAGAAGGAGTAGTAATACTCATATCAGTTAAAATACATTTAACAAAGAAGGACACTACATGATGATCAAAGGTTCAATCCAAAGACCAAATATATTAATTATAAATATATATGCACCCAACACAGGAGCACTGCAATATATAAGACAAAAGTTAACAATTTTGAAAGGGGGAATTAACAATAACACAATCAGAGCAATCAGAGTGGGAGACTTTAATATCCCACTCACACCTATGGATAGATGGACTAAACAAAATGAACAAGGAAACACAAAAAGTTTTCAATCCCTGGTCAGGAACGAAGATCCCACAAACTGCATGGTGCCCCCCACCCCCAAAATTTATCTATCTGTGGTGATCCTGTTTGCCATATGCACAGGGATTCGGCCACCTCCACGGCCCTGCCCTTGGGAACACACTGCTCCGCCAAATTTCTTAGATTAACAGTGGTCTAATTGATATTTGGTCTGTTCCCTCCAAACATTATTTGAATCGTTGGGAGTGCTAGCTGTGGGTTTTAGTTGTATCAGCATTTTTTGCCTCCTGAGCACCATTAGCTGAGAGCATAGGCGAGTGATGTAACAAAGTCCTTTATGATGTAGGTGTGCAGGAGGTGATTTCTGCCTGATTTTCTGAGGGGAATTTTGACATTCACCATCCCTCTGTTTAAACCTTTTCCCATTTGGGTTCTGGCAATCTAGACCCTAATGTCATTCCACACCCAAAACAAAGGCAGTAACACCACTTCACTAAGCCTTGTCACTGAGATCAATTGTTAAGGAGGGTTATCCATCTTCAGTGCAGCTTCCTGACCCAGTCCAGATCTCTACTGTCTGGTTAACTGGGTGACTGAGGTCTGTTCCCAATCTTCTGGGACTCCAAACCCAACCCCACTCAGGTGCCCACTTCTTCTCTCCCTCCCCTCCTTTCCCATCAAAAAATTCACGCACACACACAAATATCATCTTTTCACAATTTGATGTTTATTTTCATGGCATCCATCAGTTTACTATATTAGTGTGAGTGTCGGTCTTTTCCTGATTGGCCATTTGTAAGAAAGCAGACCTTGGGAGAAACAATTCTAAATTGTCTGACTTTTGGTATTCAGTTACTGGCTGCCCACGTTGTACTTCTCCAGGATCTCTCTTTCTGGGGCTGCTGAGTTTACCTTCTCTTTCGACTCTGCCTCCTTCTTGGACTCTGCCTCATATTTTGGTACATTTTTCAGCGTTGATCCAGTGTCTTACCTGCAAAGGAACAGATAAATCAGTTTGCTTTGTTTGGTTTCTTCACCATGTTTGACTGAGTGGCATATGATTTGGTTTTCTTTCTCAAAGTCCTTTATAGAGGTCTTCTGACCCTTATGGTCATATTTCGTGCCAGGAAAGAAAAGAGAAGTGCATGAGTTTTGAGGAAAGAGTATAGCAACTGTATTTGAAGGGAGATTTCATGAAAAGGGATGTGGGCTGATGAGGGCTTTTGTGCCAGGCAAGGGCAGTGTAGTGGTCTTCAGCAGCAAAATCAATGGAGAACATGGGGAACATAGACGGAGTCATTTTACCTTCACATGTCCTCTGCATCTCTGTCGACAATGGGTTGTCTTTCTTCCTTTCATCCTTGGAATAAACTGCATTGCAACTCTTCTCTGCTTCTGTGGCTTCTTGGTTAACTTAGTCATGATGATCCCACGAAGTGGCCTAACCCAGGTTCTCTGCCTCTGATCCCCCTATATGTACCTTCTCAGGAAAATGAGGAGCCACACCCTTCAATCTGATTGGTCAGCTAGTCACTCACCCATTCGTGGCCTTGTGGTGTTAGACATCACAATGTACCACTTTGCCCATTAACATGGTCTCGTGGAGGCTGAGGGTTCCATGATACAACTTACCCACTGCTGACACCTCTTTGTGTCTGATTCTTAGGAGTGGTGATTCAGGGGCATGGTGTTTCTGTTCATGACCCTCAGACGTTCCTTCAGTGCCCTTTATTCTTTGACTTATATGTCTCCCTTCAACACTCCTGCCTCCTCCATTCCTGTATGAACACTTTTCATCCTATTTCAGCACTTCAGAATCCTCTCGTCACTTCATATCTAGACCACCCTCTTCCTATTGTAGGTTTTTCAGGGGCTTAAGGAAGTTATAAGCAAGCACTTAACATGGAAAAAGGAATTTAAGTACACTTTGTATGTTTTTTCTACTCCAATGAGCTTCAGAGACCCCAATATTTGGTGAATCTTCAGTCTGTTGTCCCGAGGTCAATACACCGTCTCCATAAGATTAAACATCAGAGCAAAGAAAGTGTTCAGTGTCTTCTCCACTAATATTGTTGGGAACAATTCAACTCTCATGTTGAGTAGGGAAACTCAACTTGTCCCATGTACCAGAAATATATTCCTGAGTTAAAAAAACGAGGAAAAAAAAAAAGTAAAATGCCAAAGGCAAGAGTCACAGGACTACTGCACCAGGGACTCTTGACTGAATCACATCCCCAGTGGTCCCTCATTGACAGTTATCTTCATATAGGGCCCACTGTGTAGCTGACCAATAGCTGTGCAGGAGATGTACCAGAAGATACCTCATTGAGAGTTGCTTGCTTATGGGCGGGTCTAAGGGATGCACTGTCCAATTGCTGAGCAAGACCTGTTGTTTAGTAACAGGATGTGGAGTAGTAAGACACAGCAATGGCTACCTGCCAAGTGTTGTGTTCATGCTGCTCTGTTACATAAGGATACTTTGGGTCCAGCGTGATGGAATATTTTTCATTGACTCCTTTCCAACCTCAGATTTCGATTTCACATGATTGTTTAACTTTTGTATATCATTCTTTTCATTGTATTCCCAGGCATGTCTGTCAGCAGTGCTTATCTATATGCCCCTCCAATAGCTGCCACCTGATCCCATGTGCAGCATAAAGTATAGCTAATATTTCAAACCCAACAAGAATGTGAAGGCCATCCCACCTCAAGAATTCTTTTGGCAAACCTTAATATCACAGTGATTCTTATTCTATTCATTGTATAACAGAGCAGGATGATTGAAATTCAAAAAGTATAAAAATGAAATAGAAAACCATTAAATATGTCTATAGAAATACATGTATACTGTTAATATTTTGTCTTTTTTCTTCTACCTAAATGTTAATGATGTATATATTATATGTATTATATAATGTTAGAATATAGAATACACATATATTTGGATGGACATGTATACATCAGTGAATTTTTTTTAATTTGTAGACATTGAATCAAACTATATGCACTATTGTATCCTTCGTTTTCTATACAATATGTTGGAAGAACTTTTCCATCTCAACAAGCATGTATCTGCCATTATTTCTAAGGATTACTATAGTACTCAAATGCTTTCTAAACAATAGTCCATGAGAGTGCTTTGAAGAGAGGAACCATGTGTTCTTTTGTCACTCATTGCTCCATATCTTTTCTATTGGAAATAAGGCTGTAATACACATTGGAATTCATGTATCTTTTCAAATTAGTGTTCATCGTCTTCTGAAATATACCTCGGAGTGGAATTGCTGGGTAAATTGGTAGTTCTTTTAGTTTTTTGAGAAACTTTAGTTTTCCATAGAGACTGCACAAATTTACAAGGGCTTCCCTTTCTCCACATCCTTGTCAATATTTGTTATTTTCTGATTTTTGATCTGATGATAGCCATTCTAGTGAGTGTGCGGTGATATCTCCTTGTGATTTTGGTTTGAATTTCTCTGACAGTTAGTGAGGTTCAGCATTTTTTCATGTGTCATCTGTAATCTTCTTTGGAGAAAATCAGATCTTCCCATTGTTTTATTTTTGGCTAGTTTAATTGTTTTTTAATATCGAGTTGAATAATCTGTTTAGATAGTTTGGATATTCACCCCTTATAATCATATCTTTTCCAAATACTTACTCCCATTCAGTAAGTTGTCTTTTCATTTTGTCAGTGTTTTCGTTTGCTGTTCAAAAAGCTTTTAATTTTAATTAGATTTCATATTTTCTTTTGCTTCCTTTGCCTTAGGAGACAGGCAAAAAAACGTTGCTATGAATTATGTCAAAGAGTGTTCTGCCTATATTTTCTCCTAGGGTTTCATACTTTCCAGTCTTTCATTTAGGATTTTATTTCACCTTGATTTCATCTGTTTGATCATTTTTTTGTAAGCTGAAACTCCAATGCTTTGACCACCTTATGAGATGAATAAACTCACTGGAAAAGACTGATGCTGGGAGGGATGGTGGGCGGGATGAGAATGTGACAACAGAGAATGATGTGTCTGGATGGCATCACCAACTCGATGGACATGAGTTTGAGTGAAATCCGGGGGTCAGTGTTGGACAGGGAGTCCTGGTGTGCTGTGATTCATGGGGTCGCAAAGAGTCAGACAAGACTGAGCGACTGAACTGAACTGAACTGATAGCTTTCTGTATAGTATCATGTCAACTGCAAGTAGTGACACTTTTACATCTTCCTTCCAATTTGGATGAATTTTATTTATTTTCTTTGAATGATTGTTGTGCCTAGTACTTCTAGTGCTTTAGAAGTGGCAAGAGTGAGCAGCTGTGTCTTATTCCTGATTTAGAGGGATAGCTTTTCCAGCTTCTTCCCACGGAATATGATATCATCTCTGTTTGTTATAAATCATCTTTATTATGTTCAGACGACAAAATGGACTATACTGCCCATGGAATTCTCTAGGCCAGAGTACTGGGATGGGCACAGTGTGCGTTCAACTTTCACTTTCATTATGCTCAGATATATTCACTCCATATAAAATATGGTGAGCGTTTTTGAAATGAATGAATATTGAATTTTGACAAATGCTTTTATAGCGTCTGTTGAGATGATCATGTGATTTTTGTCCTTCTCTTTCTTAATGTGGTGTACCACACTGACTAATTAGCAGATATTGAACCATCCTTGTACCCCCGGAATAAGTCCACCTTGATCGTGGTATATGATATTTTAAATGTGATGTTGAATTTGGTTCTCTCATATATTGTTAAGAATATTCACATCTATATTCAACAGAAATATTGGCATTGAGTTTTATTTTTTGGTGGTGTCTTTGTCTGGTTTTGTTGTTAGGAATATAATAGCTTCATAAAAAATTTAGGAGTACTCCATTTTCTCCATTTTTGGAATATTTTGAGAATGCTGGGTATAAGCTCTTCTGTATATGTTTGTAAACATTTTTCTGTGAATCTGTGTGGTCCTGAACTTTAATAAGATATATGTTTTTTTTTTCTTATAAATTTAATTTCACTGCTAGTGTTTCAACTCTTCAGACGATACATTCCTTCGTGATTCACTTTTGTAAGTTTGTATGGTCCTAGAGATTTGTCAGTTTCTTCTAAGTTGCCCAATTGTTTGATATATAACTATTTTTAGTATCCTCTTATGATTTTTCCCTGTTTGTGTGATGTTGGCTGTAATGTCTCCTTTGCATTTGTTTATTTGAATTATATTTCTTTATTTTTGATGAACCTGACAAAAGACTTAATTATTTTGTTTATATTTTCAAAAGATATCTTTAACTGAACTGATTTTTTTACTTTATTAAAGGGGAAGTCTCAATATTATTAATTTCCTCTCTGATCTTTATTATTGCTTTCATTCTGAGGATTTGGGGCTTTATTTATTCTTCTTTTTCTACTTCATCTGTATAGTGAGATAAGTTGTTTATTTCATTTTCTCCTCCCACCTTGAGGGAAGCATCTGTTACTATACAATTTCCCCTTAAACAGCTTTTGCTCAATCCAATAGATTTTGGAAAGTTGGTGCTTTTATTAGTCTCAAAGTATTTTCTGATTCCCTTTTTGATTTCTTCATTAGCTCATTGGTATTTAGTAGCATGTTGTTACCTCTCCATATTTTTGTGTTTGTCTCGTATTCCCCTCCTGTAATTGATTTCTTTTTTTTTTTGTAATTAATTTATTTTTTATTGGAGGCAAATTATTTTACAATATTATATTGGTTGGTTTTGCCATACATTGAAATGAATTCGCCCCCCCGGGTTTACATAAGTTCCCCCTCCTGAACCCCCCTCCCACCTCCCTCCTCCCTTTATCCTCCCTCTGGGTCATTCCCGCATGCCAGCCCCGAGCATCCTATAACATGCATTGACCCTGAACTAGTAATTCATTTCACATATGACAACATACGTGTTTCAATGACATTCTCCCAAATCATCCCACCCTCACCCTCTCCCACAGAGTCCCAAAGACTGATCTATACATCTGTGTCTCTTTTGCTGTCTCGTATACAGGGTTATCATTTGCATCTTTCTAAATTCCATATATATGCTTTAGTATGCTGTATTGGTGTTTTTCTTTCTGGCTTACTTCACTCTGTATAATAGGCTCCAGTTTCATCCACCTCATTAGAACTGATTCAAATGTATTCTTTTTAATGGCTGAATAATACTCCATTGTGTATATGTACCAAAGCTTTCTTATCCATTCGTCTGCAGATGGACATCTAGGTTGCTTCCATGTCCTGGCTATTATAAACAGTGCTGCAATGAACATTGGAGTACATGTGTCTCTTTCAATTCTGGTTTCCTCGGTGTGTATGCCCAGGAGTGCGACTGCTGGATCATATGGCAGTTCTATTTCCAGTTTTTTGAGGAATCTCCACAGTGTTCTCCATAGTGGCTGTACTAGTTTGCATTCCCACCAACAGTGTAAGAGGGTTCCTTTCTCTCCACATCCTCTCCAGCATTTATTGCATGTAGACTTTTGGATAGCAGCCATTCTGACAGGTGTGAAATGGTATCTCATTGTGGTTTTGATTTGCATCTCTCTGATTATGAGGGATGTTGAGCATTTTTTCATGTGTTAGCCATTTGTATGTCTTCTTTGGAGAAATGTCTGTTTAGTTCTTTGGCCCATTTTTTGATTGCGTCATTTATTTTTCTGGAATTGAGCTGCAGGAGCTGCTTGTATATTTTGGAGATTAATCCTTTATCAGTTGCTTCATTTGCTATTATTTTCTCCCATTCTGAAGGCTGTCTTTTCACCTTGCTTATAGTTTCCTTTGCTGTGCAGAAGCTTTTGATTTTAATTAGGTCCCATTTGTTTATTTTGCTTTTATTTCCAATATTCTGGGAGGTGGGTCATGGAGGATCCTGCTGTGATTTATGTCGGAGAGTGTTTTGCCTACGTTCTCCTCTAGGAGTTTTATAGTTTCTGGTCTTACATTTAGCTTTCTAATCCATTTTGAGTTTATTTTGGTGTATGCTGTTAGGAAGTGTTCTAGCTCCATTCTTTTACAAGTGGCTGACAATTTTCCCAGCACCACTTGTTAAAGAGATTGTCTTTTCTCCACTGAATATTCTTGTCTCCTTTGTCAAAGATAAGGTATCCATAGCTGCATGGGTTCATCTCTAGGCTTTCTATTTTGTTTCATTGATCTATATTTCTGCCTTTATGCCAGTACCATACTGTCTTGATCACTGTGGCTTTGCAGTAGAGCCTGAAATCCAGCAGGTTAATTCACCCAGTTCCATTCTTCTTCCTCAAGATTGCTTTGGCTATTCGAGGTTTTTTGTATTTCCATACAAATTGTGAGATTATTTGTTCTAGTTCTGTGAAAAATATCGTTGGTAGCTTGATAGGGATTGCATTGAATGTATAAATTACTTTGGGTAGTATACTCATTTTTACAATATTTATTCTTCCAATCCATGAGCATGGTATATTTCTCCATCTATTAGTGTCCTCTTTGATTGCTTTCAGTAGTGTTTTATAGTTTTCTATGTACAAGTCTTTTGTTTCCTTAGGTAGATATATTCCTAAGTATTTAATTCTTTTCGTTGCAACAGTGAATGGAATAGTTTCCTTAATTTCTCTTTCTATTTTCTCATTATTAGTGTATAGGAATGCAAGGGATTTCTGTGTGTTGATTTTATATCCTGCAACATTACTGTAATCATTGATTAGCTCTAGTAGTTTTCTGGTAGAGTCTCTAGGGTTTTCTGTGTAGAGGATCATGTCATCAGCGAACAGTGAAAGTTTTACTTCTTCTTTTCCAATTTGTATTCCTTTTATGTCTTTTTCTGCTCTGATTGCTGTAGCCAAAACTTCTAGAACTATGTTGAAGAGTAGTGGTGAGAGTGGGCACCCTTGTCTTGTTCCTGACTTTAGGGGAAATGCTTTCAGTTTTTCACCATTGAGGATAATGTTTGCTGTGGGTTTGTCATATATAGCTTCTATTATGTTCAGGTATGTCCCTTCTATTCCCACTTTCTGGAGGGTTTTTATCATAAATGGATGTTGAATTTTGTCGAAGGCTTTCTCTGCATCTATTGAGATAATCATATGATTTTTATGTTTCACTTTCTTAATGTGGTGTATTACGTTGATTGATTTGCGGATACTGAAGAATCCTTGCATTCCTGGGATAAAGCCCACTTTGTCATGATGTATGATCTTCTTAATGTGTTGTTGGATTCTGATTTCAAGAATTTTGTTAAGGATTTTTGCATCTATGTTCATCAGTGATATTGGCCGGTAGTATTATTTTTTTGTGGGATCTTTACCAGGTTTTGGGATTAGGGTGATGGTGGCCTCATAGAATGAGTTTGGAAGTTTCCCTTCCTCAGCAATTTTCTGGAAGAGTTTGAGTAGAATAGGTGTTAGCTCTTCTCTAAATTTTTGGTAGAATTCAGCTGTGAAGCCGTCTGTACCTGAGCTTTTGTTTGCTGGAAGATTCCGGATTACAGCCTCCGTGCTTGTGATGGGTCTGTTCAGATTTTCTATTTCTTCCTGGTTCAGTTTTGGAAAGTTGTACTTTTCTAGGAATTTGTCCATTTCTTCCAGGTTATTCATTTTATTGCCATATAATTGCTGATAATATTCTCTAATAATCCTTTGCATTTCTGTGTTGTCAGTTGTGATCTCTCCATTTTCATTGCTAATTTTATTGATTTGGTTCTTCTCCCTTTGTTTCTTGATAAGTCTGGCTAGCGGTTTGTCAATTTTATTTACCTTCTCAAAGAACCAGCTTTTGGCTTTGTTGATTTTTGCTTTCGTCTCTTCTGTTTCTTTTGCATTTATCTCTGCCCTAATTTTTACAATTTCTTTCCTTCTACTGACCCTGGGGTTCTTCATTTCTTTCTTTTCTAGTTGCTTTAGATGTAGAGTTAGGTTATTTAGTTGACTTTTTCCTTGTTTCTTGAGGTGTGCCTGTATTGCTATGAATTTCCCCCTTAGCACTGCTTTTACAGTGTCCCAGAGGTTTTGGTTTGTTGTGTTTTCATTTTCATTCATTTCTATGCATATTTTGATTTCTCTTTTGATTTCTTCTATGATTTGTTCATTATTCAGCAGCGTGTTGTTCAGCCTCCATATGTTGGTATTTTTAATAGTTTTTCTCTTGTAATTGAGATCTAATCTTACTGCATTGTGGTCAGAAAAAATGCATGGAATGATTTCAACTTTTGTGAATTTACCAAGGCTAGATTTATGGCCCAGGATGTGATCTATCCTGGAAAAAGTTCCGTGTGCGCTTGAGAAAAAGGTGAAATTCATTGTTTTGGGGTGAAATGTCCTATAGATATCTATTAGGTCTAACTGGTCTATTGTATCATTTAAAGTTTGTGTTTCCTTGTTAATTTTCTGTTTAGTTGATCTATCCATAGATGTAAGTGGGGTATTAAAATCTCCCACTATTATTGCATTATTGTTAATTTCCCCTTTCATACTTGTTAGTAATTGTCTTACATATTGTGGTGCTCCTATGTTGGGTGCATAAATATTTATAATTGTTATATCTTCATCTTGGATTGATCCTTTGATCATTATGTAGTTTCCTTCTTTGTCTCTTTTCAGAGCCTTTGTTTTAAAGTCTATTTTATCTGATATGAGTATTGCTACTCCTGCTTCTTTTGGTCTCTATTTGCATGGAATATCTTTTTCCAGCCATTCACTTTCAGTCTGTGTGTGTCCCTCGTTTTGAGGTGGGTCTCTTGCAGACAACATATATAGGGGTCTTGTTTTTGTATCCATTCAGTCAGCCTTTGTCTTTTGGTTGGTGCATTCAACCCATTTACGTTTAAGGTAATTATTGATAAGTACGATCCAGTATCCATTTTCTTTATTGCTTTGGGTTCGAGTTTATACACCCTTTCTGTGTTTCCTGTCTAGAAAAGATCCTTTACCATTTGTTGGAGAGCTGGTTTGGTAATGCTGAATTCTCTCAGCTTTTGCTTGTCTGTAAAGCTTTTGATTTCTCCTTCATATTTGAATGAGATCCTTGCTGGGTACAGTAGTCTGGGCTGTAGGTTATTTTCTTTCATCACTTTAAGTATGTCTTGCCATTCCGTCCTGGCCTGAAGAGTTTCTGTTGAAAGATCGGATGTTATCCTTATGGGAATCCCCTTGTGTGTTATTTGCTCTTTTTCCCTTGCTGCTTTTAATATTTGTTCTTTGTGTTTGATCTTTGTTAATTTGATTAATATGTGTCTTGGAGTATTTCGCCTTGGGTTTATCCTGTTGGGGACTCTCTGGGTTTCTTGGACTTGGGTGATTATTTCTTTCCCTATTTTAGGGAAGTTTTCAAATCTTATCTCCTCAAGTATTCTTTCATGGTCTTTCTTTTTGTCTTCTTCTTCTGGGATTCCTATGATTCGAATGTTGGAGCGTTTAACATTGTCCCAGAGGTCTCTAATATTGGTCTCATTTCTTTTAATTTGTTTTTCTTTTTTCCTCTATGTTTCATTTATTTCTACAATTCTATCTTCTAACTCGCTTATCCTGTCCTCTGCCTCTGTTATTCTACTCTTTGTTCCTTCCAGCGTGTTTCTGATCTCATCTATTGCATTATTCATTGTATACTGACTCTTTTTTATTTCCTCTAAGTCCTTATTAAACCTTTCTTCCATCTTCTCAATCTTTTTCTCCAGGTTATTTATTTGTAACTCCATTTTGCTTTCAAGATTTTGAATCATTTTCACCATCAAAATTCGAAATTCTTTATCAGGTAGATTCCCTATATCTTCCTCTTTTGTTTGTGTTGATGGGCATTTATCTTGTTCCTTTACTTGCTGGGTATTTCTCTGCCTCTTCATCTTGCTTATAATGCTTTGCTTGGGGTGGCCTTTCCCTCTTCTGGCCGTTTGTGGAGTTCTCTTTATTATGTAGTTTCCTCGTTGTGTGTGGGGTTGGACAGGTGACTTGTCCACGTTCCCTGGTTACGGAAGCTTGTGTCGATGTTCTGGTGGGTGGAGCTGGATTTGTTCTCTCTGGAGTGCAATGAAGTGTCCAGTAGTGAGTTATGAGATGTCAGTGGGTTTGGAGTGACTTTGGGCAGCCTGTATATTGAAGCTCAGGGCTAGTTTCCTGTGTTACTGGAGAATTTGCGTCGTATGTCTTGCTCTGGAACTTGTTGACCCTTGGGTGGTGCTTGGTTTTAGTGTAGGTATGGAGACGTATGATGAGCTCCTATCGATTAATGTTCCCTGGAGTCAGGAGTTCTCTGGTGTTCTCAGGATTCGGGATTAAGCCTCTTGCCTCTGGTTTTTGGTCTTAGTCTTGGAGTAGCCTCTAGACGTCTCTATCTGTCATTTCCAAGGTGGATTCCTCCGTTTTAACTTCTGTTTGCTGGTCTCTTCAGTGTCTAATTTCCACCCTGATACTAGGGGGTGGGTGGACACTTTTTAAGGCTCAGTAGTTCAGTCCTGTTCTGGGAAGGGAGGAACACTGCAGACGAATATCTCTGGCGTCTTTGGGGAGTGCTCGCAGCGTCTCGGCCACACTGGGTTTGCCCCTGCTCACAGCGCATGTGCTGTCCCAGTTTACACTGCACATGCTCTAGGTTGCTCTGCCGGGAACTGTCCGAGGCCGACGCCGGGTTGTGTGCACTTCCCAGGTCTGAGCGGCTCAAGTTGAGCTTCTCAGGTACTCCACAAAGGCGCAGACTTGGTTGGGCCTGCGTTTTGTGCCTTCCCTGGTCCGAGCAGTTCAGGGGACCAGGTGTTTGGCGAGTGCTGTCTCTGCGACTTATCGCCTCCCCAGTCCCCGCCACTCAGTTTTCTGGGTATACAACCGGCGCACCTTCTCAGGGGGATATCGACCGGCCCGAGCCCAAAAAGTCCTGATTAGCAACAAGCCTGTCTGCAGTTTGTATCAGATGCCTTTCTGGGGCCGCGGTTGCCCGCTCTGGCTCTGGCTGCGCTCCCTGCCTGTCTCGGCGGGGGATGGGGGATGGGCCGGCCACAGCCGGCTCACTCTGCTCAGTCCTTTATTCTGTGAGCAGGGCTGGCCGAGTTTTAGGTTAGAGCTTTCCGCCTTTTCGTGGGGGAGCTATCCCACAGTCTGCTTTGCTCTCCCCAGTTCTTTCAAATTGTTCTCGCGGCATTCAAGCGCAGTCCTCTCTCTAAGCAGTTCAGCCGGCTCCTCCCTGCCCAGCCCCCGCATGCTAATGGTGTATGCAGGCATCTGTGCTGCTTCTCCGCTGGAAGTTACCGTTTGGCGGGTAGTCTGTGGGTTTTAAAAAAATCTTATAAAAAAAGAGGGTTATATGGCCCTCTGATCTTCCAAGTCTCGCCACAGATTCGCCAGTGAGATTGTTTCCTGGTGTTTGGAAACTTCTCTCTTTTTAAAGCCTCCCTTCCTGGGACGGAGCTCTGTCCTTACTTCTTTTGTCTCGCTTTTTATCTTTTATGTTTTTTCCTACCTCCTTTCGAAGACAATGGGCTGCTTCTCTGGGTGCCTGACGTCCTCTGCCAGCATTCAGAAGTTGTTTTGTGGACTTTACTCCGCATTCAAATGTTCTTTTGATGAATTTGTGGAGGAGAGAGTGGTCTCGCCGTCCTATTCCTCCGCCATCTTGTTCCTCCCCTTGTAATTGATTTCTTCTTTTGTACCACTGTGGTCAGAAAATGTGCTTGATATAATTCCTGCTTCTTAAATGTGTTGAGACTTGTTTTGTGGCCCAGAATTTGATAATCCCTGAACAAATATCCTGTGCACACTTGAAGGTGTGTATTCTTCTATTTTGTGATAGACTATGCCAGGTGGCTCAGAGATAAAGTATTTGCCTGCAACGCAGAAAATGCAGATTTGATCCCTGTGTCAGGAAGATTCCCTTGAAAAGGAAATGCAATAAAGTCCAGTGTTCCTTCCTGCAATATCCCATGGACAGAGGAGATTGGAGGGCTACAGCCAATGGGGTTTCAAAAGAGTTAGAGAACTTAGTAACTGAAGAACAACAACAATTGCTGTAAATTAGAGATTCCAAGGGAACATTTCATGCAAATTTGGGCTCGATAAAGGACAGAAATGGTATGGACCTAACAGAAGCAGAAGATATTAAGAAGAGGTGGCAAGAATACACAGAAGAACTGTTCAAAAAAGATCTTCCCGACCAAGATAGTCACGATAACGTGATCACTGACCTAGAGCCAGACATCTTGGAATGTGAAGTCAAGTGGGCCTTAGAAAGCATCACTACTAACAAAGCTAGTGGTGGTGATGGAATTCCAGTTGAGCTATTACAAGTCTTGAAAGATGATGCTGTGAAAGTGCTGCACTCAATATGCCAGCAGATTTGGAAAACTCAGCAGTGGCCACAGGACTGGAAGAGGTCAGTCTTCATTCCAATCCCAAAGAAAGGCAATGCCAAAGAATGCTCAAACTACCGGACAATTGCCCTCATCTCACACGCTAGCAATGTCATGCTCAAAATTCTCCAAGCCAGGCTTCAGCAGTATGTAAACCGTGAATTCCCAGATGTTCAAGCAGGTTTTAGAAAAGGCAGAGGCACCAGAGATCAAATTGCCAACATCCGCTGGATCATGGAGAAAGCAAGAGAGTTTCAGAAAAACATCTATTTCTGCTTCATTGACTATGCCAAAGCCTTTGACTGTGTTGATCACAATAAACTGTGGAACATTCTGAAAGAGATGGGAATCCCAGACCACCTGACCTGCCTCTTGAGAAACCTGTATGCAGGTCAGGAAGCAACTGTTAGAACTGGACATGGAAAAACAGACTGGTTCCAAATAGGAAAAGGTGTACGTCAAGGTTGTATATTGTCACCTTGCTTATTTAACTTCTATGCAGAGTACATCATGAGGAACGCTGGGCTGGAAGAAGCACAAGCTGGAATCAAGATTGCTGGGAGAAATATCAATAACCTCAGATATGCAGATGACACTACCCTTATGGCAGAAAGTGAAGAGGAACTCAAAAGCCTCTTGATGAAAGTGAAAGAGGAGAGTGAAAATGTTGGTTTGAAGCTCAACATTCAGAAAACAAAGATCATGGCATCTGGTCCCATCATTTCATGGGAGATAGATGGAAAAACAGTGGAAACAGTGTCAGACTTTGTTTTTTTGGGCTCCAAAATCACTGCAGATGATGATTGCAGCCATGAAATTAAAAGACGCTTGCTCCTTGGAAGGAAAGTTATGACCAACCTTGATAGTATCTTAAAAAGCAGAGACATTACTTTGCCAACAAAG
Source organism: Moschus berezovskii (assembly GCF_049115385.1). Classification (NCBI taxonomy): domain Eukaryota; kingdom Metazoa; phylum Chordata; class Mammalia; order Artiodactyla; family Moschidae; genus Moschus; species Moschus berezovskii. The sequence continues at coordinate 83,025,141 of NC_142489.1, forward strand.
GTCCATCTAGTCAAGGCAATGGTTTTTCCCGTGGTCATGTATGGATGTGAGAGTTGGACTGTGAAGAAGGCTGATCGCCGAAGAATCGATGCTTTTGAACTGTGGTGTTGGAGAAGACTCTTGAGAGTCCCTTATACTGCAAGGAGATCCAACCAGTCCATTCTAAAGGAGATCAATCCTGGATGTTCATTGGAGGGACTGACGCTAAAGCTGAAACTGCAATACTTTGGCCACCTCATGCGATGAGTTGACTCACTGGAAAAGACTCTGATGCTGGGAAAGGTTGGGGGCGGGAGGAGAAGGGGACGACGGAGAATGAGATGGCTGGATGGCATCACCAACTCTGTGGACATGAGTTTGAGTGAACTCAGGGAGTTGGTGATGGACAGGGAGGCCTGGCGTGCTGTGATTCATGGGGTCGCGGAGAGTCTGACACGACTGAGCGACTTAACTGAACTGAACTGAACTGATCTGTTAAATACAACTAATCTAATCTGTAATTTAAGACTACAGAGATTAGTAGAAGATGGTGGAGCAATAGGACCGGGCGACCACTTTCTCCCTAACAAAAGAACACTTGAACAGTGAGTAAATCCCACAACCTCTGAATACCGGCAGAGAACATCAGGCACCCAGAAAAGCAGTCCATAGTCTTCGAAAGGAGGTAGGAAATAGTATAAAAGATTAAAAGAGAGGCAAAAAAGGGAGGGATGGGGCTCTGTCCTGAGAAGGAAGCCCTGAAAAAAAAGAGAGAGAGAGAGAGAGAAGTTTCCAAACACCTGGAAATACTCATGGGCGAGTCTGTGGAGAGCCTTTGAACCTCAGAGAGACACATAATTGGAAGGAAAAAATATATATATATAGTTAAATCCCACAGACTAAGTGCCCAGAGGAAACTCTCAGCAGAGAACAGCAAATATTCCGGCACCCCCCAGTAACAAGTGGGGGCCGGGCAGGGAGGCGAGGCAGCAGAGCTTAGAGAAAGGACCAGGCCTGAATGCCCCAAACGCAATCTGAGGGCCCAAACAGGAGATAACTAAGCAGACTGTGCATCTAAATGGCGAAAAGCCTGTGGAAAGGTGAAAATCCCCAACTTAAGACTCAGCCAGCCCCACTCACAGAACGAAGGATTGAGCAAAGTGAGCCGGCTGCGGTCAGCCCATCCCCTCATCCCCCGCTGGGACAGGCAGGGCATGGTGGCCAGCGCCGGAAGGGGCATCCGTGGCCCCTGAGAGGCTTCCCATACCAAGCTGCAGGCAGGCTTCATTGCTAACCTAGACTTCATGGGTTCAGCCTGGTCGATATCCACCTGAAAAGTTGGGCCGGTTGTACACACAGGAAACTGAGCGGCAGGGACTGAGGAGGCAATATGTCGCAGCGACCGTGCTTGCCAAACGCCTGGTCACCTGAGCTGCTCGAACCAGGGAAGGTACAAAACGCAGGCCCAACCAAGTCTGCGCCTTTGTGGAGTACCCGAGTACCTGAACCTGAGCCGCTCAAACCTGGGAAGTGCATGCAACACAGCGCCGGCCACACACAGCTCCCAGCAGAGCAACCTAGAGCCTGAGCAGCATAAACAGGAAAAGCACACACACCACGAGCAGGAGCAATCCCACAGTAGCCAAGACACCGGGAGCATTATCCACAGAAACCAGTGATATTTGTTAGCAGCGTTCCTCCTTCTCCACAGCAGGACTGAACAGGTGAGCAGAATAAAAATGTGTCCACCACTGCCCCCTGGTATCAGGACGGGAATTAGACACTAAAGAGACCAGCAAACAGAAGAGCTTTAACAGAAGGAAATGCCTTGGAAGTAACAGAGAGAGAAGTCTTGAGCCTACAGTAAGAACAAGTCTGAAAACCAGAGGCAGAGGCTGACGTCCAAATGCTGAGAACACCAGAGGTCTCTGGTTCCAGGGAACAAAAATTGATAGGTTCTCATCAAATGCCTTCATACATACACTGAAACCAGGCAACACCCAAGGGTCAACAAGTTTCGGAGAAAGTCATACCGAACAAATTCTCCAGCAACACAGGAGAATAGCCCTGAGCTTCAATATACAGGCTGCCCAAAGCTACTCCAAACCCACTGACATCTAAAACTCATTACTGGACACTTCATTGCACTACAGAGAGGAGAAATCCAGCTTCACCCACCAGAACACCAACACAAGCTACGCTAACCAGGGAACCTTGACAAGTCACCCGTCCAAACCTACACACAGTGAGGAAACTACTTAATAAAGAGAACTCCACAAACTTCCAGAAGATGGAAAGGCCACACCAAGCACAACAATATAAGCAAGATGAAGAGGCAGAAAATACCCAGAAAGTAAGGAACAGAAGAAATGCTCACCAACACAAACAAAAGAGGAAAATATAGGGAACCTACCTGATAAAGAACTTCTAATTTTAATTGTGAAAATGATTCAAAATCTGGAAAGCAAAATGGAGATACACATAAATAAACTGGAGACAAGGATTGAGAAGATGCTAGAAATGTTTAATAAGAAATCAGAGGAAATAAAAAAGGGTCAATATACAATGAATAATGAAACAGATGAGATTGGAAGCACTCTAGAGGGAACAAACAGTAGAATAACTGAGGCAGAAGAAAGGATAAGCAAGCAAGAAGATAGAATTGTAGAAATAAATGAAAAAGAGACAGAAAAAGAAAAACGAATTAAAAGAAATAAGGACTATATTAGAGACCTCTGGGACAATGTGAAACGCCCCAGCATTCGAATCATAGGATTCCCAGAAGAAGAAGACAAAAAGAAAGACCATGAAAGAATACTTGAGGAGATAATAGTTGAAAAATTCCCTAAAATGAGGAAGGAAATAATCACCCAAGTCCAAGAAAACCAGAAAGTCCCTAACACGATAAACCCAAGGCGAAATTCTCCAAGACACATATTAATCAAATTAACAAAGATCAAACACAAAGAGCAAATGTTAAAAGCAGCAAGAGAAAAGCAATAAATAACACACAAGGGGATTCCCATAAGGATAGCAGCTGATCTTTCAACAGAAAATCTTCAGGCCAGGAGTGAATGGCAATGCATACTTAAAGTGATGAAAGAAAGTAACCTATAGCCCAGATGACTATACCCAGCAAGGATCTCATTCAACTATGAAGGAGAAATCAAAAGTTTTACAGACAAGCAAAAGCTGAGAGAATTCAGCATCACCAAACCAGCTCTTCAGCAAATACTAAAGGATCTTCCCTAGACAGGAAACACACAAAGGGTATATAAACTCGAACCCAAAGCAATAAAGAAAATGGCAACGGGATCATACTTATCAATAATCACCTTAAACGTAAATGGGTTGAATGCCCCAACCAAAAGACAAAGGCTGGCTGAATGGATACAAAAACAAGACCCCGTATATGCTGTCTACAGGAGACCCACCTCAAAACGATGGACACATACAGACTGAAAGTGAAGGGCTGGAAAAAGTTATTCCATGCAAATAGAGACCAAAAGAAAGCAGGATTAGCAATACTCATATCAGATAAAATAGACTTTAAAACAAAGGCTGTGAAAAGAGACAAAGAAGGAAACTACATAATGATCAAAGGATCAATCCAAGAAGAAGATTTAACAATTACAAGTATTTATGCACCCAACATAGGAGCACCACAATATGTAAGACAATTGCTAATAAGTATGAAAGGGGAAATTAACAACAATGCAATAATAGTGGGAGACTTTAATACCCCACTCACACCTATAGATAGATCAACTAAACAGAAAAGTAACAAGGAAACACAAATTTTAAATGATACAATAGACCACTTAGACCTGATAGATCTCTATTGGATATTTCATCCCAAAACTATGAATATCCCTTTTTTCTCAAGTGCACACGGAACTTTTCTAGGATATATCCTATCCTGGGCCATAAATCTAGCTTGATAAATTCAAAAAATAGTTGAAATCATTCCAAGCATCTTTTCTGACCACAATGAAGTAAGATTAGATCTCAATTACAGGAGAAAAACTATTAAAAATGCCAACATATGGAGGCTGAACAACACGCTGCTGAATAATGAACAAATTATAGGAGAAATCAAAGTATGCATAGAAATGAATGAAAATGAAAATGCAACAACCCTAAACCTCTTGGACACTGTAAAAGCAGTGCCAAGGAGAAGGTTCATAACAATACAGGCACACCTCAAGAAATAAGAAAAAAGTCAACTAAATAACATAACTTTACATCTAAAGAATCTAGAAAAGGAAGAAATGAAGAATCCCAGTGTTAGTAAAAGGAAAGAAATCGTAAAAATTAAGGCAGAAGTAAATGCAAAAGAAACAAAAGAGACCATAGCAAAAATCAACAAAGCCAAAAGCTGGTCCTTTGAGAGGGTAAATAACATTGAAAAACCATTAGTCAGACTCATCAAGAAACAAAGGGAGAAAAACCAAATCAATAAAATTAGAAATGAAAATGGAGAGATCACAACAGAAAACACAGAAATGCAAAGGATCATAAGAGATTTCTATCAGCATTTATATGTCAATAAAATGGACAACTTCAAAGAAATGGACAAATTCTTAGAAAAGTTCAGTTCGGTTCATTCGCTCAGTCGTGTCCGACTCTCTGCAACCTCATGAATCACAGCATGCCAGGCCTCCCCGTCCATCACCAAATCCCGGAGTTCACTCAAACTCATGTCCACAGAGTCGGTGATGTCATCCAGCCATCTCATTCTCTGTCGTCCCCTTCTCCTCCCTCCCCCAACACTTCCCAGCATCAGAGTCTTTTCCAGTGAGTCAACTCGTCACATGAGGTGTCCAAAGTATTGCAGTTTCAGCTTTAGCATCAGTCCTTCCAATGAACACCCAGGATTGATCTTAATAAAACTTAACCAGGAAGAAATAGAAAATCTTAACAGACCCATCAGAAGCACGGAAATAGAAGCTGTAATCATAAATCTTCCAGCAAACAAAAGTCCAGGTCCAGACGGCTTCACAGCTGAATTCTACCAAAAACTTTGAGAACAGCTAACACTAATTCTACTCAAACTCTTCCAGAACATTGCTGAGGAAGGGAAACTGCCAAACTCATTCTATGAGGCCACCATCACCCTAATCCCAATACCTAGTAAAGATCCCACAAAAAAAGAAAACTACAGGCCAATATCACTGATGAATATAGATGCAAAAATCCTTAACAAAAGTCTAGCAATCAGAATCCAACAACACATTAAGAAGATCACACGTCATGACCAAGTGGGCTTTACCCCAGGAATGCAAGGATTCTTCAATATCCGCAAATCAATCAATGTAATATGCCACATTAACAAACTGAAAAATAAAAATCTTATGATTATCTCAATAGATGCAGAGAAAGCCTTTGACAAAATTCAACATCCATTTATGATAAAAACCCTCCAAAAAGTGGGAATAGAAGGGACATACCTGAACATAATAAAAGCTATAATGACAAACCCACAGCAAGCATTATCCTCAATGGTGAAAAAAAGCATTTCCCCTAAAGTCAGGAACAAGACAAGGGTGTCCACTCTCACCACTACTATGCAACATAGTTTTAGAAGTTTGGTCACAGCAATCAGAGCAGAAAAAGACATAAAAGGAAAACAAATTGGAAAACAATTAAAACTTTACTGTTTGCTGATGACATCATCCTCTACTCAGAAAACCCTAAAGAGTCTACCAGAAAACTACTAGAGCTAATCAATGAATACAGTAAAGTTGCAGGATATAAAATCAACACACAGAAATCCCTTGCATTCCTGTACACTAATAATGAGAAAATAGAAAGAGAAATTAAGGAAACTATTCCATTCACTGTTGCAATGAAAAGAAATACTTAGGAATATATCCACCTAAAGAAACAAAAGACTTGTATATAGAAAACTATAAAACACTGGTGAAAGTAATCAAACAGGACACTGATAGATGGAGAAATATACCGTGTTCGTGGATTGGAAGAATAAATATTCTTTAAATGGGTATACGACCCACAGTAATTTATACATTCAATGCAATCTCTGTCAAGGTACCAACGATATTTTTCACAGAACTAGAACAAATAATCTCACAATTTGTATGGAAATACAAGAAACCTCGAATAGCCAAAGCAAACTTGTGGAAAAATAATGGAACTGGGGGAAACATCCTGCAAGACTTCAGGCAATACTACAAAGCCACAGTCATCAGGACAGTATGATACTGGCATAAAGACAGAAACATAGATCAATGGAACAAAATAGAAAGCCCAGAGACAAATGCAAGCACCTATGGACAACTTATCTTTGACAAAGGAGGCAAGAATATAAAACGAAGGAAAGACAGTCTCTTTAACATGTGGTGCTGGGAAAACTTGTCAGCCACTTGTAAACAAGAATGAAACTAGAATATTTCCGAACACCATACACAAAAATAAACTCAAAATGGATTAGAGAACTAAATGTAAGACCAGAAACTATAAAACTCCTAGAGGAGAACATAGGCAAAACACTCTCCGACATAAATCACAGCAGGATCCTCCAAGACCCACCTCCCAGAATATTGGAAATAAAAGCAAAATAAACAAATGGGACCTGATTAAAATCAAAAGCTCTGCACAGCAAAGGAAACTATAAGCAAGGTGAAAAGACAGCCTTCAGAATGGGAGAAAATAATAGGAAATGGAAAAACTGACAAATAATTAATCTCCAAAATATACAAGCAGCTCCTGCAGCTCAATTCCGGAAAAATAAATGACCCAATCAAAAAATGGGCCAAAGATCTAAACAGATATTTCTCCAAAGAAGACAAAAAGATGGCTAACAAACACATGAAAAAATGCTCAACATCCCTCATAATCAGAGAGATGCAAATCAAAACCACAATGAGATACCATTTCCCACCAGTCAGAATGGCTGCTATCCAAAAGTCCACATGCAATAAATGCTGGAGAGGATGTGGAGAAAAAGGAACCCTCTTACACTGTTGGTGGGAATGCAAACTAGTACAGCCACTATGGAGAACAGTGTGGAGATTCCTCAAAAAACTGGAAATAGAACTGCCATATGATCCATCAATCACACTCCTGGGCATACACACCGAGGAAACGAGAATTGAAAGAGCCATATGTACTCCAATGTTCATTGCAACATTGTTTATAACAGCGAGGACATGGAAGCAACCTAGATTTCCATCTGCAGACGAATGGATAAGAAAGCTTTGGTAAATATACACAATGGAGTATTATTCATCCATCAAAAAGAATACATTTGAATCAGTTCTAATGAGGTGGACGAAACTGGAGCCAATTATACAGAGTGAAATAAGCCAGAAAGAGTGACACCAATACAGTATACTAGCGCATACAAATGGAATTTAGAAAGATGGTAACCGTAACCCTGTAACGAGACAGCAAAAGAGACATAGGTGTATAGAACAGTCTTTGGGACTCTGTGGGAGAGGGTGAGGGTGGGATGAATTGGGAGAATGGCATTGAAGCATGTATATTATCATATGTGAAATGAATCTCCAGTCCAGGATTGACGCATGATACAGGATGCTTGGGGCTGGTTGTACGGGGGTGACCCGGAGGGAGGATGTGGGGAGGAGGGAGGTGGGAGGAGGTTCAAGAAAGGGAATACATGTACACCCGGGGCGGATTCATGTCAGTGTATGGCAAAACCAACCAATATAATATTGCAAAGTAATTAGCCTCCAATAAAAATAATAAATAAAAATAACAAAATGTTCGAGTATTATAACAAATGAGAGCTGTCTCAAGGTGACATACATTAATTTTATCCACGAAAATGACAGAACGGTTAAGCTCTCAAACAATGTCTATAGTCTCTTCCAGCTACACTTTTGCATTTATCCCCTTGTTTTTAGAGCAAGGAAAAGTCAACAAAAGTGAAGCAGTTTATCCAAAATCACAAATGTTATTTCCACGAAAAGCTATCAGTTACTGTGAATATTTATCTACTAATTGGAGAAAATCAGTTCAGTCTTGGTCTTCGTGAGTTCATGCTCTACCTTTGGGCAACAAAGTGGCTCATTTCAGAGTGCACCCTAAGTGCTGACTTAGCAACTTCTCACGCTGAGTATTCGCAAAATCTCAGTTCTCCTTTCCCTCATTATCTCCACGGGTAATCAGCAGTAGGCTGATCATTAACAAACTTTTGCTTGAGAACACGATGATGCTGTTTCTAAAGTTCTTAAAATGGCATTTCAAGATAAAGTGCCAAATGTTTAAAGACAATTATATCTAAGCAGAGTCAAGAGGTCGCCTGATTCTACTGTCACTTGAAAACACTGACATAGGCATTAGCCAGTATGGGACCTTGTCTTCTTGACCTAAATAACGAAAGCAAACATCAGAATAAAGACAAAGCAAAAAGTAGTTAATATAAAGCCAGTACATTAATAAATTTTTCACTAAGGACTAACATCAAAGTGACAGCCACTGCAGCCACGAAATTAAAAGGAGCCTGCTCCTTGACCTTTCAGATACGACATAAGTCAAATCCCTAATGATTATACAGTGGAAGTGAGAAACAGATTTAAGGGACTAGATCTGATAGAAAGAGAGCCTGATGAACTATGGACAGAGGTTTGTGACTTTGTACAGGAGACAGGGAGCAAGAGCATCCCCAAGAGAAAGAAATGCAAAAAGACAAAACGGCTGTCTGAGAAGGCCGTACAAATAGCTATGAAGAGAAGTGAAAAGCAAAGGAGTAAAGGAAAGATACACCGATTTGTATGCAGAGTTCCAAAGAATAGCAAGGAGAGGTAAGAAAGCCTTCCTCTGTGACCAGTGCAAAGCAAGAGAGGAAATTAGTAGAATGGGAAAGATTTCTTCAAGAAAATTTGAGTTACCAAGGGAACATTTCATGAAAAGATGGGCTCCAGGAAAGGCAGAAATGGTACGGAACTAACAGAAGCAAAAGATATTGAGAAGTGGCCAGGATACACAGAACTGTAAAAAAAAAAAAAAAAAATCTGCCCGACCCAGATAATCACCATGGAGTGATCACTCACCTGGAGCCAGACATTCTGGCTTGTGAAGTCAAGTGGGCTTTAGGAAGCATCACTAAAACAAAGCTAGTGGAGGAGATGGAATTCCAGCTAAGCTATTTCAAATCGTCGATGACGATGAGGTGAAAGTGCTGCACTCAACATGCCAGCAAATTTGGAAAACTCAGCAGTGGCCACGGGACTGAAAAAGTCAGTTTTCAGTCCAATTCCAAAGAAAGGTAAGGCCAAGGAACGCTCAAACTAGTGCACTATTGTACTCATCTCAAAATTAACAATATTTTGTACTTCAATATAAAATATCATGCCGGAGGAGGGGGGGTGGAGATTTGTGTATTTCTTTGCATTTAAACTTATATTCAAAGCAAAGTGTGGTAAACAAACACAACTCACTTATTCATGGCAGGCTAGCTGAAATACAGAGATGCATACTGATGCCTGAAGTTTATCACAAAATACACTATGGAATAAGATGGATTGATGGACGTATAGAGGGATGTACAAATGGATAGACACATGAGAAAGAAAGAATTGTAAAATGGTTACAGTAGAATTTAGATGGGACGTCTTTGTGTTTTAGCTAGAAAACATATTTAACCTTGTTGAATGTTTGGAAATATTTATAATAAATCGTTGGGGAACATACTGAGAAAAGAACAATGAAAAGCAAACTGTACTTGAAGCATAATTTCAGCTTTCAAAATATTACCTGACAAAGTATGGGTAGGAGATCGGATAAAATACATGTCCCTCAGTCATGTCTGATTCTTTTGCAATCCAATAGTCTTAGCCCACCAGGCTCCTCTGTCCATGGAATACTTTAGGTAAGAACACCAGAGTGGGTTACCAATCCCTTCTCCAGGGGATCTTCTCAACCCAAGTATATATTACCACTGAGTCACCAAGCAAGCCTTAAAATATGAACTGTAGTGAAACTAAACATGTGTTTTATTTACATTTTCATACTCTGTGAGCTGACCAAGTTCTTTTCCCAATATTCTCAGACTACATTTTCCACAATACAAGTAGCATCACTTTCCCTCTGGCCCAAGGGAGACAAGCCTACTGCACAGCATCATCGTATCACATGTGATCCCCTCCTGGTGACCTTGACTTTGAGCTCTTTCTGGGTCTCCCAGATTTCTCCAATCACAGCTCTAGAGATGTGTCCCTGTTGACTTCACAGGGCTGACCAAGCCTATGTCTGACTCATCTGTTTGGAGGCCCAGGTGCAGCCCCACCCATTCTGTCTTTATCTTGGTGCATCATGGCACTACCCAACTCTACTTCATTTTTTCTTTATATATGTGTATGTAAGGGTAGTACATGTGGAAATAGCCCCCCTACCCTGCAACTCTTTCAACCTTCACCCTCTAGCTCCATGGAGTTTTTCAGTTGTTTAAATTTCTTAATTTACTGAACTTTGTTCAGAAGCTGAAACGGCAAAATTTACACTTTGTAGTGAATTTCCTTCCTGGGTAAATAAATAAAATCATGGAATTATAAAATGACAAATGAGAAATATTTGGAAGCTAGCTGACAAAGGGCATATTTACCTAATTTATGCAGAGTCCAAAGTTAAAATAAGAAGAGATGAGAAACCCAATAGAAGACAAACATGAAGTAAATATAGGGTGAAGAAATGCAAATTATTGAGAAGAAAAATTATTAAAAAAAACAGGAGGGAATGCTGAACCTAATTGGTAATAAAAGAGATGTAAGCCAAAACAATAATGGGATACGATTTCTCAACATGCAAATTGCCAAAAATTCAATGAAAACATTCAATGATACCAAATTTTTCCTCCAAATTGCTGATGAGAGGGTGGAATGCTCATGCGTGGTTATGAAAGCATAAAGTGATGCAACTTTCTGAAAGACAATTTGACAGTATCTAGTAAACTCATAAATGCATGGAGTCACATAGCAACACCCTGTTTGGGATTCACATTGCAGAAATATTTCTGCAATTTCACAAAGATTATATATATATATAATGTTCATTGCAATATTTTTGCCCCGTCATCCTAGAAAATTACTTTGGGCCCCTTCCCCACACTGCCCTTCCCACATGCAACCCCTGTACTCAGTTGTATAGATTAGTTTTTCCTCATCTAGAACTGCATATACACGGAGCCTACAGTAAGTACACGTGTAGTTGCTTTACAATGTTGTGCTACTTTCTGCTGTATAACAAAGTAAGCTGGTTGTGCATGTGTGTGTATATAAATATCTATATCTATACCCATTTTTTAAAATTTCTTTCCCATTTAGGTCACCACAGAGAACTGATGGTGATTGCAGCCATGAAATTAAGACTCTTACTCCTTGGAAGGAAAGTTATGACCAACCTAAACAGCATACTGAAAAGCACACATTACATTGTCAACAAAGGTCTTTCTAGTCAAGGCTATGATTTTTCCAGTAGTCATGTATAGATGTGAGAGTTGGTCTATAAACAAAGCTGAGCACAGAAGAATTGATGTTTTTGAAGTATGGTGTTCAAGAAAACTATTGGAATCCCTTGAACTGCAAGGCGATCCAACCAGTCCATCCTAAAGGAGATCAGTCCTGGGTGTTCATTGGAAGGACTGATGTTAAAGCTGAAACTCTGATACTATGGCAACCTGATGCGAAGACCTGACTCACTGGAAAAGACCCTGATGCTGGGAAAGTTTAAGTGCCAGAACAGAAGGGGATGGTAATAGACAGGGAGGCCTGCTGTGTGGCAGTTCATAGGGTCACAAAGAGTTGGACACAACTGAGAGACTGAACTGAATTGATTGTGTATAAATGAATTATTGGGCTGTAGGAGATCCAACCAGTCCATTCTAAAGGAAATCAATCCTGGGTGTTCATTGGAAGGACTGATACTAAAGCTGAAACTGCAATACTTTGGCCACCTCATGCGACGAGTTGACTCACTGGAAAAAACTCTGATGCTAGGAAAGGTTGGGGGCGGGGGGAGAAGGGGATGAGAGAGAATGAGATGGCTGGATGCCATCACCAACTCTGTGGACATGAGTTTGAGTGAACTCCGGGAGTTGGTGATGGACAGGGAGGCCTGGCATGCTTTGATTCATGGGGTCGCAGAGAGTCGGACATGACTGAGCAACTGAACTGAACTGAACTGAAAGCAGAAATTAACACACGATTGTAAATCAACTATACTTCAACTAAAAAATAACATGACTGGGAAGGAAAAGTTTGGAATATTTCATTGTATTCAAAGTATATATTTCAAAGAAAACTTCTGTAAACAAATGCAGCTCACTACTTAATATTATGCTTGCTGAAATATGTACAGAGATGCATACAGATGTCTGAAATTTATCACAAAATAAACAAAGAAATAAAGTCAATTAATGGATGGATATAGGGATGGAAAGATGGACAGATGCATTACAAGGGAAGTACTGTAAAATGGTTACTGTAGAATCAAAGTGAGACGTCTTTGTCTACTAGCTAGGAAAAGAAATTAACTTTGTTGAATGTTTGTAAAATTTTATAATAAAATGTTTGGGATAGTACAAACCAAAGAACAATGTAAAACACAATGCATATGTAGTCTAATTCCAATTTTAAAAATATGAGCTGAAACATGATGGGGAGGAAATGGGGTAGGATATGCACCATGGTAAAGGTAATCAAGATTTTTGCCTACTTTTTCATACTCTGTGCACTGACCAACTTCTTTCTGTGATATCCACAGACTATATTTTTCATAGTAAGAGTAGCATCACCTTCTCTCTGGCCCAGGCGAGACACGCCTACTGCACAGCATAATTTCCCGTTTGTACTCCTTGATTCGTGTCCGTGGCTTTGAACACCTGCTAGGGCTCCCAGAGTCCTATATTCACAGCTCTAGAGATGCGTCCCCGTTGGCTTCACAGGGCTGACCAAGCCTACAGCTGACTCATATATTTGGAGTACCAGGTACTGCCTCATCTATCCTGGTATTATCTTGGACCATCATGGCAGTGCCCGGCTCCACTTCATTTTTTTCTCTTTACATATATAAATGATAAAGGAAAGAGCTTATTGAAGAGTACTTGTGGAAAGGCACACAGCTGAACTCAGAGAGTTGAACACCCCCGCCCCCGTCCTCCGCAAACTTTCCACCTATACCCTCCAGCTTCCTGTATATTTTCTGTTATTTAAATAGCTTTATTGAAGTATGTTTGTCCAGAAGCTAAGAAGGGAAAATTTATACTGTGTAGTAAAATTCTTGCATGGGTAAATAAACAATAAAGAAGGAATTATGAATGACATTTAGGAAATATTTGGAAGATAGATTGCAAAGGGCTAATTTACATAATCATGCAAACTAAAAAAAGTTAAAATAAGAAAAGATGATAAAAGTCAATAGAAGATAAACACAAAGTAAACAAAGAGAATGAATAAATGCAAATTACTCAGAAGAAAATAAAAACTACCAAAAAATAAAAAAGAGGAAATGTTGAACCTAACTAGTAATAAATAGAAACCAAAACCATAATGATACTAATTGCCAAAACTTCATGAAATAGTTGAATGATAACAAATTTTTCCTTCAAATTGAGGATGAAAGGTTGAAAATTGAGTACCCATGCATTTTTGTGAAAACATAAAGTGATGCAACTTTCTGAAGGACAATTTGAGAGTATCTAGAAGGCAATGGCAAGCCACTCCAGTACTCTTGCCTAGAAAATCCCATGGACGGAGGAGCCCAGTAGGCTGCAGTCCATGGGGTAGGTACGAGTCAGAAATGACTGAGCGACTTCACTTTCACTTTTCACTTTCACACATTGGAGAAGGAAATGGCAACCCACTCCAGTGTTCTTGCCTGGAGAATCCCAGGGACTGGGGAGCCTGGTGGGCTGCCGTCTATGGCGTCACACAGAGTCGGACACGACTGAAGTGACTTAGCAGCAGTACATTTGTAAATACATGGAACAACTGAGCAAGACCTTATTTAGAATGTACATTTTTTAACTATTTCTTTAATTTCATCAGAATTATATATATGATGTTCACTGCAATATTTCTTTCCCTATCATCCCCATAAACTCTTTTGGCACCGTCTGCATACTGACCTTCACCCATGCAACCCCTTTTCTCAGTTCTATCAGTATACATTAGTTTCGCCTCATCTAGATCTTTCTCTAAATGGAACCCACATAATGAACATATGTAGTTGATGTGCAATGTTGTGTTACTTCCTGATGTACAACAAACTAAATCATCCATGCGTATGTGTATATGTGTGGGGAGGATATGTTCCATTCTTTTTGGATATCTTTCCCATTTAGGTCACCATAGAGCATTGAAGACAGTTACCTTTGCTTCAGAGATGGTTTTCATTCGTTATCAAGGCATTATTCTCAAAACCATCCAAACAGCCTTTGTAGCCCAGTGTCCAAAAAATAAATAAATAAAAATAAATCTCAATCAAAAAGGGGCAGATCTTAATAGACATTTCACCAAAGACATACAGATGATGAAAAAGCAGAAGAGGTTCAGCATCACTAATTATTAGAGAAATGCAAATCAAAATTACAATGAGATATTATTTCACACCAGTCCAAATAGCCACCATCAAAATTTCTACAAACAAATATTCATAGAGAGGGTGGAGAAAAGGGGACCCATTTGTACTGTCAGTGGACATATAAAATGAAACACCCACTATGATGAACAGTATGGCAGATCCTTAAAAACTAAAAATACAATCACCATATGATCTATTCCTGGGCATTTTCCTGGAGAAAACCTTTAATTTAAAAAAGATACATACACCCCAATGTTCATTGCGGCAATATTTATATAGCCAAGACATGCAAGATTTTTTAATAATAGTGAAAATGGAAAACAACAAAAACAAACAAACAAACAAAAAAAAAAAAACCTTGAAGCAAACAGTCTTTAAAAAGGGGGGCCAGATTACCAGATATTTGTAACGAAACAGGCTTAAAGATACGTAAACAAAGCAAGAATCACGAATCGGAAACAAGTTCTATGTTACCATTGAAATAGCAGAAAATATGATGTTATATTAAAAGAACTAGTACAGCCTCATTTTTTATCTCTCCATCTCAGGAAATCGAATCTGAGCCAATGATCGGGTGAGATCATGGAAGACTTTTTTCTTTCTTTATATTTTTCTGGAAACCTTACATTCTCTGTTATGAGCATGTACTAATTATTAATAAAATTAAACTGCATCTTTTTCTACATGTAAAAATACATCTGGATTTTATATATTATATTCATAAGCATTCTTCTATTTCTTCTTGAGAGGGCAGCATAAACACAATAAATATTTCTTCACATCCATGTAAACCCTTGAGAATCCTTGGACTTGCAAGGCTATTAAACCAGTCAATTCTAAAGGAAATCAGCCTGAATATTCATACGGACCAACGTTGAAGTTGAAACCCCAATGTTTTGGCCGCCTGATGTGAAGAATTGACTCATTGGAAAAGTCCCTGATGGTGGAAAAATTGAAGGTGGAAGGAGAAGGGGATGACAGAGAATGAGATGGTTGGATGGCATCACTGACTCGATGGAGACGAGGTTGAGCAGGCTCCAAGAGTTGGTGATGGACAGGGAAGTCTGGCGTGCTGAAGTCCATGGGGTCGCAAAGACTCAGACACGACTGAGTGACGGAACTGAACTGACATATACATATAAAATCCTAATACAGGCTCAAAATGGAAGTACTATGCCAAGAGTGGTGTACTACATAATATATATGTTTTCATAATCTATATGTGAAAATAAACACAGATGAAGACCTCTATGTATGGTTAAGATGATTCAAGAATCTGCACAGGTACAACAATAAGGCCAGTAAATATTTATTCATACCCACATATACTCTGGAGAATCCATTGGACTGCAAGGAATTCAAACTAGTTAATCCTAAACAATCCAGTCCTGAATACTGAATACTCCATGTCCAATGGCAGAGAAGCAACAGCCAGAAAGAGGGAGAGGCAAAATCATATTTAGAGTCAAACTCCATACCCAGCAGAGACTTTCAGAGGTCTCAAACAAACCTTGTGTGCACTGGGACCCAGAGACCTCACAAAAAACAAGACAGGACTGTGTATGAATGTCTCCTGTGGAGGTATGGGTCAGCAGTGTACTGATGCAGGGTAGGGACTCTGGGTGCAACAGACCTGGGTGTGGCATAAGCCTTCTTGGAGGAGGTCGGCATTAACCCTACCATAGAGCCACCAGAACTTACACGGGGCTGGGAAACAGACACTTGGAGAGTACAAACAGAACCTTGTGTTCACCAGGACTCAGGAGAAAGGAGCAATGGCCCCACAAGAGACTGACCTAGGCTTGCCAATAAGTGTCCAGGAATCTCCGGTGGAGGCATGGGTCAGCAGAGGCCTACTGCAGGGTTGTGGGCACTTACTGTAGTAGTGCATGTATGGGGCCTTTTGAAGGAGGTCCCCATTATCTTCATTACCTCTGCCAAAATTCGGCCTCAGGTCAAATAACAGGGAGGAAACACAGTCCCGCCCATCAACAGAACATTTTATTAAAGATTTACTGAGCATAGCCCTGTCCATTAGAACAAGACCCAACTTCCGCCTCAGTCAGTCTCTCCCATCAGCAAGCTTCCATAAACCTCTTATCTTTCTCCATCAGAGGATAGACAGACTGAAAACTGCAATCACAGAAAACTAACCAATCTGATCACAAGAACCACAGCCTTGTTTAATTCAATGAAACTGATCCATACTATATAGGGCCACCCAAGACGGGCTGGTCATGGTGGAGAGTTCTGACAAATTGTGACACACTGAATAAGGGAATGACAAATCACTTCGATATTATTGCCTTGAGAACCCCGTGAACAGGATGAAAGGGAAAAAGATAGGACACTGAATGATGAACTCTCCAGGTTGGTAAGTGCCCAATATGCTACTGGAGATCAGTGGAGAAATCACTCCAGAAAGAACGAAGAGACAGAGGCAAAGCAAAAACAACACCCATTTGTGATGTGATTGGTGATGGAAGCAAAATCTGATGTGATAAAGAGCAATACTGCATAGAAACCTGGGATGGTAGGTTTCTTTTTTTTTTTTTTTTTGATGGTAGGTTTCTTAACATTTGTTAAGGCAAATTGGAAGTGGTCAAACCAGAGATGGCAAGAGTGAACTTCAACATTTCAAGAATCAGAGAACTCAAATGGACTGGAATGAGTGAATTTAACTCAGAAAACCATTTTATCTACTACTCTGGGCAAGAATCCCATAAAAGAAATGGAGTAGTCATCATAATCAGAAAAAAAGTTTGAAATGTAGTCCTTGAATGCCATCACACAAACAACAGAATGATCTCTCTTAGCTTCCAAGTTCAGTTCACTTCAGTTACTCAGTTGTGTTTGACTCTTGGCAACCCCGTGAACTGAAGAACGCCAGGTCTCCTTGTCCATCACCAGCTCCTGAAGTTTACATAGACTCATGGACATTGAGTCTGTGATGCCATCTAACTATCTCATCCTAAGTTGTCCCCTTCTCTTTCTGCCTTCAATCTTTCTCAACATGAGTTCCTGTTCAAATGAGTCAGCTCTTTGCATCAGGTTGGCAAAATACTGGAATTTCAGCTTCAACATCACTCCTTCCAAAGAACACCCAGGACAGATTTCCCTTAGGATGGACTGGTTGGATCTCCTTGCAGTCCAGGGACTCTCAAGAGTCTTTCCCAACACAACAGTTCAAAAGCATCAATTCTTTTGCACTCAGCGTCCTTTATAGTCCACCTCTCACATACATATATGACCACTGGAAAAACCATAGCCTTGGCGAGGTGGACCTTTGTTGGCAAAGTAATATCTCTCCTTTGTAATATGCTATCTAGGTTGGTCATAACTTTCCTTCTAAGGAGTAAGCGTCTTTAAATTTCATGGCAGCAATCACCATCTGCAGTAATTTGGACCCCCCCAAAAAAAAAAAAAAAAATAACGTCAGCCACTGTTTCCACTGTTTCCCCATCTATTTGCCATGAAGTGATGGGACCAGACGCAATGATCTCAGTTTTCTGAATGTTGAGCTTTAAGCCAACTTTTTGCTCTCCTCTTTCACTTTCATCAAAGGCTTTTTAGTTCTTCACTTTCTGCCATAAAGTGGTGTCACCTGCATATCTGAGGTTATTGATATTTCTCCTGGCAATCTTGATTCCAGCCTGTACTTAATCCAGCCCAGTGTTTCTCATGATGTACTCTGCATATAAGTTAAATAAGCAGGGTGACAACATACAGTGTTGATATACTCCTTTTCCTATTTAGAAAAGTCTGTTTGTTTCAGTCTGTTGTTCCATGGCCATTTCGAACTGTTTCTTCCTGACCTGCGCATCAGTTTCTCAAGAGGCAGGTCAGGTGGTCTGGTGTCCCCATCTCTTTAACAATTTCCACAGTTTATTGTGATCCAAACAGTCAAAGGGTTTGATATAGTCAATAAAGCATAAATGCATATTTTTCTGGAAGTCTCTTGCTTTTTCCATGATCCAGCAGATGTTGGCAATTTGATCTCTGCTTCCTCTGTCTTTTCCAAAACCTGCTTGAACATCTGGAAGTTCAAGGTTCACGTATTGCTGAAGCCTGGCTTGGAGAATTTTGAGCATTACTTTACTAGTGTGTGAGATGAGTACAATTGTTCGGTAGTTTGAGTATTCTTTGGCATTGCCTTTCTTTGGGATTGGAATGAAAGCTGACCTTTTCTAGTCTTTAGACCACTCCTGAGTTTTCCAAATTTTCTGAAATATTGAGTGCAATATTTTCGCAGAATCATCTTTTACGATTTGAAATAGCCTAACTGGTATTCCAATACCTCCACTAACTTTGTTAGTAGTGATACTTCCTAAGGCCCGCTTGATTTCACATTCCAGGATGTCTGCTTCTAGGTGACTGATCACACCATCATGATTATTTTTTTTTTCATGAAGATCTTTTCTGTATAGTTCTTCTGCGTTCTTGCCACCTCTTCTTAATATCTACTGATTCTTTAGGTCCATACCATTTCTGTCGTTTATTGAGCCCATCTTTGCAAGAAATGTTCCCTTGGTATCTCTAATTTTCTTGATGCACCATTTAGTAGCAAAAGAATCCAAGTCTATGCCCCAACCAGTAATGCTGAAGAAGCTGAATCTGAACAGGTCTGTGAAGACCTACAAGACCTTCTAGAACTAACACTCCCAAAAAGATGTCCTTTTCATTATATGGGACTGGAACGCAAAAGTCAAGAAACACCTGGAGTAATAGGCAAATTTGACCTTGTAGCACACAATGAAGTAAAAAAAAGCTAACCTAATTTTGCCAGAACCCACTGGTCATGGAAAACACAGTTTTCCAACAACACAAGAGGAAAATATACACATGGACATCACCAGATGATCAATACTGAAGTCAAGTTGATTATATTTTTCGTAGACAAACATGGAGAAGCTCTATACAGTCAGTAAAAATATTGGGAGCTGATGTGGTTGAGATCATGAAATCCTCATTGTCAAATGCAGGCTTAAATTGAAGAAAGCAGGGAAATCCAATAGATCATTCAGGTATGACCTAAATCACATTGCTTATGATTATACAGTGTAAGTGACAAATAGATTCAAGGAATTAGATCTGATAGACAGAAGGCCTAAAGAACTATGGATGGAGGTTCATGACTCTGCCACTGAGGCAGGGATCAAAATCATACCCAAGAAAAAGAAACGCAAAAATGTAAAACGGTGGTCTGATGAAGCCTTACAAATTTCTGTGAAGTGAAGATAAACCAAAGGCAAAGGGGAAAAGGAAAGATAAACATATTTGAATGCACAGTTCCAAAGAATATGAAGGAGAGATAAGAAAACTTTCCCCAGTGATCTAGGCAAAGAAATATTGGAAACAATAGAATAGGAAAAAATAGAGGTGTCTTCAAGAAAGTTGGAGATATCTAGGGAATATTTCATGCAAAGATAGGCACAGTAAAGGAAAGAAATTGTATGGATCTAAGAGAAGCAGAAGTACTAACAGTAGTCTTTTTGATTTCTCAGTAGTGATATCCTGTTGCAATCTAACTTCTCATATCACTGACAATAAAGCAAATGAGGCACATTTCTAGAGGCACCTTTCTTCATTGAATTGCAGTTACCTATTGGCATTTCCTTCCTAATCGTGTGGTTTATTCTCGTTTTTATTTCAGTGTACACCCCCTGGCCATATTGTAAGGGTAGTTATTGTTTAGAGCCCAGCCACCTTCCGAATAGTCAATGTCCATCAGCCCACAGTTTCAGGCTGCTGTTCCCAAAAGGGGCCACAAGGAGGCAGCATTTCCTCGGGTTCGCCTCTTCTCACTGTGGTAGTTGCATCTTTAGAGATATGCACAGTCTCGGCTTGTAAATGAGGGTTGAATGAATTAAAGGAAGCCGCCGAAAGCGTGTGCTTGCTTCCTTCTTGGTTTTATTGAAGTTAGTATTTCTTGTTTGACGAAGCTGATGGATAGAATTGACTTTGACATTAACTGCACCGATTCTTACTCCATTACTCCATTACACAGAAGCATTCAGCAGCAATTATTTCTTCCGACCTGCTCTCAGAAACTGTGTAATACGTCACTCTTGCTATGTCAGTCCCTATAGATAAAGTATTTGACAGGTATTTGTGGGATTCCATGAATTTCGGCCTTCCAATATAAGCGTTCCTCATACCCATCCTCTTTGCTAAGCATCAGTGTGTTCCCAGCACTGTGTGTCCATTTCACTTTGGAGAGGAAAATTCAGAGATCATTACACTGAGTGAAGTGGGGTTAATTCAAGTACATTCATGGGAGGCAACGGAGATGTGGGATACAAAAATCCATAGCAGTGAGCACCCACACAAAGGTTAAAAGGATATCCAACCTGGCGAGAAACTTAGGGGAAGCAGAGGACCCTGGTGGATGGAGGGGATACATCTGGAGTTTGTAATTAGTTTTGTCCCAAAGATACATATAATATATGGAATCCACGTAAAACTACTGCAACAAGAGGGGTAATTGAAACATGTTCTAATAACATCTAGGTGAAAATAAACACAAGTGAATACATCTAATACTCTCAGTGCCATGGACAAAGAATCTGTTCATGTAAAAAAAATGTATCCTTGTAAATCAACTTATGTAGAATAGAAATGTTTACTTAAAATCCAAGAGTGAGGAGACACCATTTTTGGTGTCATCCTCTGGCTCATTATACTCTAATGTAAAACAAGTCTTGAAAAAAGCTCCAAGGTGGGGGAGGCCAACCTAAAAGAAGAGGGAATAAAGAAACCTTGCAGCATGGAGGCTTTTCTCTGTAACCACAGACTGAAAACTAACGCTGATTGACATCTGATATTCAGAAGGCCACTGGACTCGACATGACACCTACCCTTGAACATGTCAGGAGTGAAACATCCAAAAGTAAATCAGTAAATAAAATGAAACAAACAAACAAACTGGAAACTTTCAGGAAGTAAACATCAACAGGTAAGTACAAGTCAAAATGCTTTCCAAAAATAAAAAGCCCATGGACAGTGCTCCATAGGATTTCTTCTCAGAGATGCAAAATCCAAACAGCCATGAGCCATCAACTCTTAGCACTGGAAAAGGCCACAATGAACAACAGTCCAGACATAAAGTGTATGTTGTCATTAGTCAGGGGGGTCATTTTATAATTGTGGAGGGAAATCAGTGAGGGCAGAGAGTATGAGAATAACTGTCCAAGTACCTTTATAGAAGAAAAGAGGTAGAAAGTATGGCATGGCCCCTCTATTCCAAGGACACCTCAGAAATTCACAGATTTGGAAACCACACAGCCCAAAGCATGCACTGCAGGAGTATTTCTGATGCCAAGAGATAAAAGTAAGAGAAATACACTGGGATGGAAAAATCAATGAATCAAGAAATGGGATACGGTTTCATGACGGAATATGACTCAGGTATTGAAACAAGGAAATAATGTCATTGTCAGAGGTACAGATAAGTGTGGTGATAATCAGACTCAGTGAAGAAGAACAGATTAGAGCTATGTTAGAGGATTTACCTTTCAAATGGGACAGACAATATTGCTGGCAGAGCGTGCCCCAGCTAACTGGAAATGAACAGCAAGTGCTGGGAACTCCCTGATGCTTAGCAAAGATGATTGGTGGGAGATAGTCTTATATTTGAAGGGCGAAATTCACGGATTCCCACAAATACCTGTCAAATACATAATCTACAGGGACCAACTTCGCAAGAGTAATGTGCTATACACTTATGGAGAGCAGGTCAGAGGAAATAACCACTGTTGAATACCTCTGTGAAAACTTGTAAGGGAGCAAGACTTGGTAGAGCTACAACAAAGGCAATTCTGTACATCAGCTTCATGAAACGAGAAATATGAACTACAGTAAAACCTGAAGGAATGAGACACAAGCATTTGGAGGCTTCCTGTAGTGCATCCTACTCTCATTTCCAAGCAGAAATGGAACATACCTCTAAAGATGCAGTTACCATAGTAACAGAAGAAGAACTAGAAGAAGTGCTGCTGCCTTGTGTTTGCTCTCGGGAACAGCAAACTTAAAACCTGGGATAATAGACACTGATCATTCATAAGGAGGCGAGGCTCTAAATGTTACCTACACTTACAAAATCTAAAAGGGTCGCACGACAAAATCAAAAGAAAACAACTCGTACGATGAGGAAGGAAACTTCAACAGGTAAATACAATTCAATGCTTAAAAAGAAGCTTCTGGAAATGTGCCTCAGTTGCTTTCTTATCAGTGATATGAAAAGTTAAACTGCAGTGCAATATCACTACTCAGAAATTACAAAGGCCACTATTTGAAACTATAAAGACAAGAAAGAGTAGAGCAATATTAGGAAAGGGGATCCTTATATGCCAGTGATGGGTGGTAAACCTTTGAAGCTGTGTGGGCATGACTCAAAGAGCCTCAGAATCACAAATTGAGACAGATGATGTCACGTGGTGGTTCCTCTCCTAGAGTATTTGAGAAGCCAACAGATTGTGGAAAACACATAACCACACCTTCACCCCCAAAGACATGTGCTGTAGCAGGATTCACAATGCCCAAGAGATGAAAGGAAAGAGAATTGTTGGGTGCACATGAAAAGAGAAAGAAATGAGACAGAGATACACAATGAACTATAACGCCGACATTATGAAAATGGGGAAAAAAAAGCCATTTTCAAGGATACAGAGAAATCTAGAGCGAATCACAGTATGTAAAAAAAGGGCAGATTAAAGAGATATCACATCATATAACTTCCAGAGAGTATTTAAGAAAAATGTTGGTGGCGATGAATATCCAAACAAGAGTGAAATGGACTTATACTCCTGGTAACTAAATTATGCTTAACAAAGAGTATTGGTGGGTGGGAGGCCTAAAGGTGAAGGCTGCAACAAATTTATTCCCTCAAATATCTATGTAATTCATAATCCACATGGACCTCCAGTATCAAAACATGTCCTCAACAGATTCTAAAAACAGCTGTGATGGCAACCACAGGTGAATACTTTCAGGTATTCGTGAATAGGAAGGAAAAATTAACTCACTGCAACAACTACAATGGTGCAAATAGTCTTATATGAGAAAGAAAAGTTTCACTTAAAGAAAAAACCTCAAAGGATAAAGAGACAGAAGCTTTTGGTGAATTTCTACACCCAGAAATGATGTCATTTTCATTATAGGGGACTCGAATGCAAAAGTACGAAGTCAAGAAACACCCGGAGAAACAGGCAAATTTGGCCTTCGAGCACGAAATGAAGCAGGGCAAAGGCTAATAGAGTTTTGCCAAGAGAATGCACTGGTCATAGCAAACACCCTCTTCCAACAACACAAGAGAAGACTCTACACATGGACATCACCAGATGGTCAACACCGAAATCAGATTGACTATATTCTTTTCAGCCAAAGATGGAAAAGCTCTATACAGATAGCAAAAACAAGACCAAGTACTGACTGTGGCTCAGATCATGAACTCCTTATTGCCAAATTCAGACTGAAATAGAAGAAAGTAGGGAAAATAACTAGACCATTCAGATATTACCTAAATCATATCCCTCATGATTATACAGTGGAAGTGAGAAATTGATTTAAAGGACTAGATCTGATAGATAGAGTGCCTGATGAACTCTGGACGGAGGTTCGTGACACTGTAAAGGAGACAGGGACCAAGATCATCCCCATGGAAAAGAAATGCAAAAAAGCAAAATGGCTCTCTGAGGAGACCTTGCAAATAGCTGTGAAAAGAAGAGAAGCGAAAAGCAAAGGAGAAAAGCAAAGATATAAGGATCTGAATGCAGAGTTCCAAAGAATAGCAAGGAGAGATAAGAAAGATTTCCTCAGTAATCAATGCAAAGAAATAGAGGAAAACAACAGAATAGGAAAACAAGAGATCTCTTCAAGAAAATTAGAGATATCAAGGGAAAATTTCATGCAAAGATGGGCTCGATAAAGGACAGAAATAGTATGGACCTAACAGAAGAAGAAGATATTAAGAAAAGGTGGCAAGAATACAGAGAAGAACTGTATAAAAGAGATCTTCACGAAGAAGATAATCACGATGGCGTGATCACTCACCTGGAAACAGACATCTTGGAATGTGAAGTCAAGTAGGCCTTAGAGAGCAGCACTACGAACAAAGCTAGTGGAGGTGATGGAATTCCAATTGAGCTATTACAAATCCTGAAAGATGATGCTGTGAAAGTGCTGCACTCAATATGCCAGCAAATTTGGAAAACTCAGCAGTGGTCACAGGACTGGAAAAGGTCAGTCTTCATTCCAATTCCAAAGAAAGTCAATGCCAAAGAATGCTCAAACTACCGCACAATTGCACTCATCTCACATGCTAGTAAAGAAATGCTCAAAATTCTCCAAGCCAGTCTTCAGCAATATGTGAACCGTGAACTTCCAGATGTTTAAGCAGATTTTAGAAAAGGCAGAGGAACCAGAAATCAAATTGCCAACATCCACAGGATCATGAAGAAAGCAAGAGAGTTCCAGAAAAATATCTATTTTTGCTTCACTGACTATCCCAAAGCCTTTGACTATGTGGATCACAATATACTGTGGAAAATTCTGAAATAGATGGGATTACCAGACCACCTGACCTGCCTCTTGAGAAACCTGTATGCAGGTCAGGAAGAAACAGTTAGAACTGGACATGGAACAACAGACTGGTTCCAAATAGGAAAAGGAGTACGTCAAGGTTGTATATTGTCACCCTGCTTATTTAACTTCTATGCAGAGTACATCATGAGGAACGCTGGGCTGGAAGAAGCACAAGCTGGAATCAAGATTTCTGGGAGAAATATCAATAACCTCAGATATTAGGATGACACTACCCTTATGGCAGAAAGTGAAGAGGAACTCAAAGGCCTCTTGATGAAAGTGAAAGAGCAGAGTGAAAATGTTGGCTTGAAGATCAACATTCAGAAAACGAAGATCATGGCATCTGGTTCCATCACTTCATGGGAAATAGATGGGGATACAGTGGAAACGGTGTCAGTCTTTATTTTTTTGGGCTCCAAAATCACTGCGGATGCTGATTCCAGCCAGGAAAGTAAAAGACGCTTACTCCTTGGAAGGAAAGCTATGACCAACCTAGATAACATATGAAAAAGCAGAGACATTACTTTGCCAACCAAGGTCCATCTAGTCAAGGCTACGGTTTTTCCCGTGGTCATGTATGGATGTGAAAGTCGGAATGTGAAGAAAGCTGAGCGCCGAAGAATTGATGCTTTTGAAGTGTGGTGCTGGAGAAGACTCTTGAAAGTCCCTTGGACTGCAAGGAGATCCAACCAGTCCATTCTAAAGGAGATCGATCCTGGGTGTTCATTGGAAGGACTGATGCTGAAGCTTAAACTGCACTACTTTGGCCACCTCATGCGACGAGTTGACTCACTGGAAAAGAGTCTGATGCTAGGAGGGATTGGGGATGGGAGGAGAAGGGGACGACAGAGAATGTGATGGCTTGATGGCATCACCGACTCGATGGACATGAGTTTGAGTGAACTCCGGGAGTTGGTGACGGACAGGGAGGCCTTGCGTGCTGTGATTCATGGGGTCGCAAAGAGTCGGACACGACTGAGAGACTGAACTGACTGACTGACTGACTCTGTCTCTTTTACTCTCATTTACAATCAGGACTGGGATAGGCACAGAGGCTGCTGTTACCATAACAACAAGAGGGAAGGAAGAAATGTTGATGCCTTGTGGACATTTTCCCTAACAACAAACTTAAAATGCTTGCTGATGGACATGTTATTTACAAGGGTTCTGAGCTCTAACCAATATCCACCCATAACAAACTGCCAGCGTTCAAATAGTGGTGGTGGGGGGGGGGAAGTAAAGTAAACACAGAGGAAGCTAACAGGAAGAGGATGCAAACAGGTAAACTCAATTATGTGTTTCTTTTGATAAAGCACAAGACAATTTGCACACGGGGTGAATTCTAAAAGATACAGACATCTAAGCTATAAGGACATGATCACCTCTGCCTTATCACTGAAAAAGGCCACTGTCAAATTCTGGACATGGTATCAATGGTAGAGTAGAATTAATTCAGTGGATGCTTTAGGATAATGGTGGGATGAACCTGATAAGAGTCACTGTGAGCATGACTAGAAAAGAGCACTCCCATGAGAGATAAAAGAGATGTAGAGACAGTATGATAAATCAGGTCCTCTCCTATAACATTTCAGAAATGAACAGATTTAAAACACCACACATCCCAAACCAGGTTCTGTGGCACAGAACATTAAGGTGATGAGAATAAAGATTGCCTACATGGACAGAGGAAAGGATAAAGAAATGTGATATTGGTCTAGAGTGAATGTTGAATCAAGGATTGAAATGTGAAAGTAGGCCATCTTCAAAGATAGATATAAATCCAGAGATCAGCACACTGAGTGAAGGAGGCTTGATTCAAAAATCATCATGGGATGTAATGAAGAGGTGGGATACGAATATCCACAGCAGTGAGCACCCACACAAATGTGACATGGATATCCAAACTGTCAAGAAATGTATGGATAGCAGAGGACCCTGATGGATGGAAGGGATACATCTAGAACTTGACATTAATTTCCCCCACAAATACATATAAAATACGGAAACCACAAAAACCTACCTCAGCAAGAGTGGTAGATGAAACATATTCTAATAATATATAGGTGAAAGCAAGCACACCTGAATATATGTAGTAATCTCAGTGTCACTGAATAGGAATCTATACATGTAAAACCAACTCACCCTTGTCTTCTACTTAAAAAGGTTAGAAACATTTACTTCAAAACTCCAAGAGTGAGGAGACACGAGGTTTGGTGGCATCGTTTGGCTCGTTCTACTCTAATGTACCACCAGGCCTGACAAAAAGTCTCAGACTGCGGAGACCATCCTAAAAGAGGAGGGAATAATAAAACCTATCAGCATGGAGAGTTTTCTCTGTAACAACAACCTTAAAACCATCACTGATGGACGTCAGATATTCACAAGTCCATTGGACTTAATATGACACCTACCCTGGAACATGACAGGGGTCACTCATGCATAGAAAAGGAGAAAAAGAAAATCTAGAATGCTCTTCGGAGAAGGCAATGGCAAGCCACTCCAGGACTCTTGCCTAGAAAATCCCATGGATGGAGGAGCCTGGTAGGCTGCAGTCCGTGGGGTCGCTAAGGGTCGGACACGACTGAGCGACTTCACTTTTCACTTTCACACATTGGAGAAGGAAATGGCAACCCACTCCAGTGTTCTTGCCTGGAGAATCCCAGGGACGGGGGAGCCTGGTGGGCTTCCGTCTATGGGGTCACACAGAGTCGGACACGACTGAAGTGACTTAGCAGCAGCAGCAGCAGAATGCTCTTAGGAAGAAAACATTAACAGTTCAATACGGTTCAAAGTGCTTTTAAAAATAGAAAAGAAAACAGAATCACTGAATATTCCCAAGGATTCTGGGCTTTAAAAGTTATCTATCTTTCAAAAATTGCTCATGGGATCCTGTGAATAAAAACTGTCCAGTAGCACACAGTATCTGGAAGAAAATATCAACAGTTAAATACAATTCTCAGTGTTTCTTTAAAAGCACATGAAATATAGTTTATTATGTGAATTACTGTGAAATTTTTGGGGTCCATCTCTTTGTGATCCAGGAGACCATAGTCCACCAGGTTCCTCTGTCAATGGAATTTTCCAGGCGAAATTTATGGGGTTAGTTGCCATTTCCTCCTAAAGGGGATCTTCCCAAAGCACAACTCTTTTGGCTCCTGCCTATGCAGGAAGATTCTTTATGACTGTGCCACTTGGGAATCCCAGTGTATCATTAGAGATACACAGATTATACTAATGAGGTATCACCTCTAAGTAGTGAAAAAAAAATGTTAAATATTGTACATGGAAGACATAGTGGAGTAATATTTTTAAAGTGAACTCTTTGTATGGAAATAAAATAAAACCTCGAATAGCCAAAGCAAACTTGAGGAAGAACAATGAAACTGGGGGAATTAACCTGCCAGACTTCAGGGTCTACTAAAAGCCATAATCATCAAGACAGTATGGTACTGGCATAAAGACAGAAACATAGATCAATGGAACAAAATAGAAAGCCCAGAGATAAACCCACACACCTATGGACACCTTATCTTTGACAAAGGAGGCAAGAATATAAAATGGAGAAAAGACAGTCTCTTTAACATCTGGTGCTGGGAAAACTTGTCAGCCACTTGTAAACAAGAATGAAACTAGAACACTTCTTAACACCATACACAAAAATAAACTCAAATGGATTAGAGAACTAAATGTAAGACCAGAAACTATAAAACTCCTAGAGGAGAACATAGGCAAAACACTTTCCGACATAAATCACAGCAGGATCCTCCAAGACCCACCTCTCAGAATATGGAAATAAAAGCAAAAATAAACAAATGGGACCTAATTAAAATCAAAAGCTTCTGCACAGCAAAGGAAACTATAAGCAAGGTGAAAAGACAGCCTTCAGAATGAGAGAAAGTAATAGCAAATGAAGCAACTGACAAAGGATTAACCTCAAAAATATATAAGCAACTCCTGCAGCTCAATTCCAGAGAAATAAACGACCCAATCAAAAAATGGGCCAAAGAACTAGACAGACATTTCTCCAAAGAAGACCTACAGACGGCTAACAAACACATCAAAGGAAGCTCAACATCATTCATTATCAGAGAAATACAAATCAAAATCATAATGAGATACCATTTCACACCAGTCAGAAGGGCTGCTATCCAAACGTCTACATGCAATAAATGCTGGAGAGGGTGTGGAGAAAAGGGAATCCTCTTACACTGTTCGTAGGAATGAAAACTAGTAGAGCCATTATGGAGAACAGTGTGGAGATTCCTTTAAAAACTGGAAATAGAACTGCCATATGATCCAGCAATCGCACTCCTGGGCATGCACACCGAGGAAACCAGAATTGAAAAAGACACATGTACTCCAGTGTTCATTGAAGCACTGTTTATAATAGTGAGGAAATGGAAGCAACCTAGATGTCCATCTGCAGACGAATGGATAAGAAAGCTGTGGTACATATACACAATGGAGTATTACTCAGCCATTAGAAATAATACATTTGAATCAGTTCTAATGAGGTGGAAGAACCTGGAGCCTATTATACAGAGTGAAGGAAGCAAGAAACGAATACACCAATACAGTATACTAATGTATATATATGGAATTTAGAAAGATGGTAACGATAACCCTGTATACGAGACAGCAAAAGAAACGCAGGTGTATAGATCAATCTTTGGGGCTCTGTGGGAGAGGGCGAGGGTGGCATGATTTAGGAGAATGTCATCGATATATGTATATTATCATTTGTGAAATGAATCACCAATCCAGGTTCGATGCATGATACAGGATACTGGGGGCTGGTGCATGGGGATGACCCAGAGGTTGGATAAGGGGAGAAGGGAGGTGGGAGGGGGGTTCAAGAAGGGGAACACATGTACACCCGGGGCGGATTCATGTCAATGTATGTCAGAACCAACCAATATAATATTGTAAATTAATTAGCCTCCAATGAAAAATAAATAAATAACCTATCTGGTATGGGGCACTTTCTTACGGTTACCCTAGCAAAACAATACACTTATTCAATTTCAAATGAGGCCTCTGTTTCTTGCCTAGGTTCTCAGGGAAATGAAACAGGTAAAGAACTCTTACACATAAACTAATAATCCTCACATATTCCTAATTCTCCCTAAGAGCTTTCACTCTATTTTAGAGACTGAACTGGTCTAGAACTTATTGCTGATTCATGGGCAGATTTGACCTAGGCAATATTAGAATGAGAATAATTTGCAAGAAGTTGTAGAATAAAATAAGCATATCTGGAAGGCATCCCAATCTGGTAAAAGCAAAAACTTCCTCTCCTTTTATCCTTAGGATAGATCTCTTTTTAAAGCCCTAGGAGACAAAGGGTAGTTACCAAGACATTGCTGCCTATTTCTGTGGTAATATCACAAAGTTGTGATGTCATGGCAACCATGCCTCCCTCAACCTCCTGTAGCCAAGATACTAGGCTGCAATACCCATGCGACAGCCTGGAGGATCACACACCCTTCCAAACTATTGGAACCACCTGTGCTTTTCCCATGGAGAGTTTTCTAGGCATGTTGTATCATCTTCTCCAAGACAGAATTTGTAGTCTATGACCACAACTCTTATCATCAGTCCTCTGGATTCCTGAGATCCCCAAGAGACCACCATTCCAGCTTGAAAACTACAAGTCTGAAAAAAATAAAAACAATTAGGAATACAATCCAGTCCAAACTGAAGAGCTTCAACCCATAGAGATGTGTATGGTTCTCAACCCCACAAGGGCCCTGATTACCGGGAACAAGCGAGGGAAATCCTACCCTTGGCAAAGGTCAATTGGGGACGAGGCCTGACGGGTAAAGGTTAATCAGGACTCGAGGAACCCCCTGGACTTACCCGAGAATCTACCCCAAAGAAAATCGGAGTCTGACTGCCTTACTATCTTACGTCTCTTACAGAGTCCTCTAATACTTACGGGGGCTTCCCCCCAACCACCTTTCCCTGAAAACATTAATTCAGAGCTGTAGTTAAAAAGTTCTCCTCAGCTTAATAGGAGTGTTCCAATCCAAGCCCCTCTAATAGCTTTCTAACTTGCCTGACAAGTTCGTCCGGGCTCTTACAACTATGAATGTGACTGTTTACAGCCTCCCAGCCATGCAAGGACAGAAAGCCTAATATTCTAAAATACAGTAATCTGTTGAAGAAGTTAAAATCATTAGAATAGTACTAAAAAAGATTTCATTGTTGAATCAATGCTTGCTGAAAAGTTTCCATATTTTCTATTGTATCCTTGGAAATATATTAATCACATATAGAGAAAATAAGTAGTATCCTTTGCTTTAACCACCTCAGATCTTAAGTTAATTAATTCCTTTCTTGTAGCTCACTACACCCTTGCCTTACAGGAATGTAACCTTGTCATGTGTCTTTGGAGAATAGCGCCTGACTTTAGGAAAATCACCTTGAAAGAATATAAGCCTTTTCCTAGCTAACTAACCTTTGTTAGGAGAGAGGGCCATAAACTGTTAGCAGGCCTCCTGGCCAGAAGATGATGTAAGCCACCTAAAACTTTTGTATATAATGAGACATACCAAAGTAAGCCCTGATCCTGATAAGGATCAAGATTGCTGACCCTGCGTGATTCTGGAGTGACTCTATTCCTCCCTTTCTCTATTTTTTATGTGCACAACTTAGGGTATAAAAGAAGCACTGGAAAATAAAGTTTTGGGCCTTGCTCACTGAAGCTTGGTCTCCCCATGTCGTTTTTTTCTCTTTTTCCATCCTTTTCTCTATTCTCTTTTTTCTGGTTGAGATCCTTGGATCGCTGTGCCCTCTGCGTTTACTTATCTGCCTGGGCTTCTAAGACCCACTAGAGGGGATGCCCTGGTAGAGTGCCTCCAGTGATTCGAGAGGGCGCCTGCGGTCTACGTAAACAGAGCAAACCCCATGCTGGGGTTTTATTGGTTTCCTGCATAAACCAAGGAATTATCAGCCTCTGTCTCTCTCTCTCTCTCTCGCTGACGCCAACACCGTTCATCCCGAGGATACCCTGGGTCCTTATCAAACAGGTTTCCGATGACTGATGAACAGCAAAACCACAGTTCCAGGCAAGCTCACAGTTAACACTTGCTGCCGTGCCAGGAACATATAACAAGTACAGATAGAATGCAGAATTTAAGTTTTCTACCAACTCGAGAGATTGTGCCAAAAAGACCCTTCAACCTTCCATTTTTGCCAAGTGTAAAGGATAGACTATACTGCAGCACATCAGGTGAAAATCACACTCAACTGAGAATATTTAGAGTTAACATTAACAGGCAAGAGGAGACGTGGGTCGGATGTTCACGCAACTTGAAGTAATATAAAAGTCTTTTGTGTCAGTTTCAGAGAGAAATTTTTCCACTGCCAGATGACCCAGGAGACAGGATTCAAATCACTAACAATCAAATCAGACACAATTCAGGGCCACATCCCTCTATGGAACTTAATCAAGAAGTTCCAGTGCAGGCCTGTCTGCAGCCTTTAATTGCCATTCCTCAAATGATTTCATTCAATCACCAGACAGTTCAAAATATGGACAATGGGCTAGTGGAAGATGTTGAAGACTATAAGAACAGGGACAGAGAATGGTACAGATTGGTGATAAGATGGAGGAAGATGGAGAGGAGAATGAAGGGAAGATTTCAGAGCTAGGATCTGGGTTTTTGAGGTAGTGGGAGCTGCTCCTGATCTGGTTACTGGCTTTGGGTACATATTTCAAATTTTAAAAACCAACGTTTTCTCTGGCCTAAGGAACTTTTGCAATATTTATGCCTCAAAATGCTAGACTAGACCAACAGTAGTCATACAGTTTATAAATTCAGGAGATATTATTTTGGGGAGGGGGAGTGACTTGTGGGAGAGTTGCTGTATCAGACTTGTTTGAACACATAGCCTACTTAATCAAGCTGGAGTCAGGATTCAGCTATATATAGACAATTATCTTCTGCATATTTCAATTATGAGATCATATAACAGCATATCTGGGATTTCATTTTTTCTCTTTGAATATTTTTCTACTTGTACAACAGGAACATAGCACTATCTTGGAAATCATATTATTGTATTTGGACTTTTCTGTCACCTTTCCAACTGTTCCAATTGTGCTTAATGACTTCCAGTCACTAAATATGGCCCACTTTATACTAACTCATGCCAGAGGCTGTCAAGAATATGTAAAATGCAAATGTACAGACAAACTAACCTTCTGAGGAGTTTTTGAAATAAAGAAATACCATAGGAAAATAAACCATGAATTGGTTGATTGACATATTAGTGTCAGGAAAATCTGATGAAAATTCAGCAAACCTTGTAAATAGTTTATTTATAATTATCAATAAGTCCCTATTTCTCCTAGGTAGTTCTCATGAAGTCTCTCTCCTCCTTATATACACACTGCCTTCAGTTGATGATCCTGTTTGATCTCAAATGTAAACCACACTTTTCAACTTCTTCCTTAGACTTCAGACAGGAATACTGATGATCTCATTGGCCATCCTCTTTGTTTTACTGTAAAAATCAGAAGTCTAGCCCGTTTCTACCGACACCTTCAAATATATCCCTGTAGAGGCCATCCTTTCATGTTCCTAACATTCTCTCCTTTTTCCCCTGAGGATACAGATAACTCATTCAATACTTGTGTGTTTCTCATAGAGTCCATTGTGACCACTCTCATGATCTCTTATCAATCCTACAAACTATGAAATAGGCAAATAGGTTAAGTGTTGGGGAAGCTTCACTAATACCTGAGAACTTTTTCATAAAAAGGACATGCATCCTTGCTGAAACATTCTGGGGAACAGACTACTAGATTGGTGAGAATGAATACAAATGAGATTCATATCCTTACTGTGGAAAGTATTGTGGAATAAAGTGAAATCTATTAGCTCTTTCACTTGTGATTTAAAAATGCATGACAGCATGGCATGGAAAAGACAGGAGGCACAGCCATGTACCTTTGGGAGACAAGTTTGTGCTTCTCTGATTCTATGACAGACATGTTCAAGTCATAAAGAAGACTGTACCTACTTTATGGTAGGAAGTAGATAGGAAGTCGGTAGGAAGTATTTGGGCCTCAATGCTAAAATTTACTCACTTCAGAGCAAACCATTTTACTCTTTCCTTCTCTGCTGCTGCTGCTGCTAAATTGCTTCAGTGGTGTCCGACTCTGTGCGACCCCACCAGGCTCCTCTGTCCCCGGGATTCTCCAGGCAAGAATACTGGAGTGGGTTGCCATTTCCTTCTCCAATGCTTGCAAGCATGCTAAATTTCTTCAGTCATGTCTGACTCTGTGCAACCCTATGGACAGCAGCCCACTAGGCTCCTCGGTACAAAGGATTCTCTAGGCAAGAATACTGGAGTGGGCTGCCAATTCCTTCTCCACTTTCCTTCTCTAGACAAGGGAAAAGTTAAGTTAGAGCTTATTATTCACAAATAGAGAGAGAAATATTCCGATGGATCAGGCTTCTTAAGCCAAGACAAGGCTTATTTCAGATGACAGGAAGCAAGTTCCAAAATGTGAATGGAGGAAAGAAAGCACAACACTCACCTCATAGGAAAACAATTTTTACATTTTGTAAAGAAAGAAACATCCAATAGTCTGTATAAAAAAAAAAAAAAAAGCACAAAAAAATTAGATAAAGGCCTAACCCTTCGGTATGAACCAGATGAAGTCCTACCAGAAAAGAAAGAGCATTTTTGTATCTGACATTAAGTTCGATGCCTGCTCAGTTGTGTCTGATTTTTTGTAACACCACGGGGTGTAGTTGACCAGGCTCCTCTCTCCTTGGGATTTTCCATGCAGGAAAACATGTGCAGCTTTTCATTTCTAACTATATTTTACTAAGTTAGATTTGTAAAGCTGAATGAAAATATTATGTGTGTATTTTTTTGCATCTTTTTCAAGACAAAGCAAACAATATAAGCTCTTTGCTCCAGAGAGTCTTTATGAAATTAAAAATTTGTACTTGTGAATGAGTCACATTGATAATATTATGGACTGGGATGAGTCAAGGCAAATAAGTGACAAATTAAATTGAAATATTAACTTCTAGAAATCTGGCCTACCTTACATTCAGTGAGAGCAATTGTGTTTCTAAACCATATAACAACAGAAGAGCCATTCTTTTTTTTTTTTTTCATCATTCAATACCTAGGGCAGGAGAAATAGGTAGATAGATGGAGTAGAGTACACAGAAGAGGAGCATAAATCTCTGTGTCAGACACAGTCAATTTTCTATATTTTCACTTTCTTTCCTTCTAGACATCATCTTCTCAGTTCAGTTCAGTTCAGTCGCTCAGTCACGTCCGACTCTTTGTGACCCCATATCTTCCTAATATGTGTAATGATGCTGCAGATCTTGTGATGTCTTGGTGTTGGCAGTAAAACAGGTCCATGGCCTGGGGCAGTGATTTTCCCTCAGGGACCCAGGAATAAGTCAATAGGTCCTGTGTTTATGTTCTCTGTAAGAGGATCTAGGGATCAGGTTTTGGCAACACCCAAATAGACATAGAACACATAGGCATGCACTACCAGTTGTAGATTAGGTATTTGTTACCATTTGTGCCTCCTGGACATGGTTTGCAACAAACTCAATAACTACCACACATAGTTGTAGGCTTTATACCTACAATTAAAATACAAAGTACAGGTGATGCTGGGTTGAAGAAAGGCTGGAAATGTATCTAGAAGTATCAGCACCAATGAGGAAATCATGCAGGGGCTGATTGTTGTTAATGACAGCTTACTACATTTGATGTAAATAAACATATTTTATAGCATGCTACAACTATGTAGAACAGTGGCTGCTTATGCTGTATTTCAAGGATGGCTGTAACATATTCCCGATTAGATCCTACTGTCTATTCCTGCCATCCTATCCCTTTTAGAAATATTCACAGAAAAGGAAATACCACTAATTTTGCATCCTGACACTAGAGCTACTGTATGTCTTAGAGTAGGGAAGGGGCTTAGAATCAATCTCTTCTACTCATACTAATTCCAGGCAAGAAGAAAATACAGCATTCCAAGACTGTAAATCAGATAGGGTCCTCAAAACTCTGTTTATTCACATTTTTACTCCACAGAATAGACATCAGAAACTTTCTCTCCTCCACTAAAACTTTCTGATGAGTTTCACTGTTGTAGAAACCATAGTGGCTAAGAGTCAAGTGGCATTCAGACATGCAAAACAAGAGCGTTTATTCAGCAATGGTGTAGGGTCAGCAGAGGCGCCTCCAGAAGTATGTGCCTGGACTTTGTTTTGGGTATCTTTTATACAGCAAAGACTTCCAGGTCTTCAGGTCTTACCTGTTCAAGCAGCTCAGATCCCTCCTCCCCAGGCAGCTTAGTTTCCCAGTGATGAACTGAGCAAGCAAGATGACATAAGTGGAGGTGTTGAGTGGCGAGCAAAATGTATTTTAGTAAGATACCAGAGGCAGAAGTCATAAAGTTATTATTCTAAAAGAGGTTGCTCTTCTAGTTGGGGGTTTCCACCTCATTCCCCCTGCTAATGCTCAGATTGTATCAGCAGCCATCAGAGAACATAACCCATTAACTGCTGACATCCTTTAAAAAATAGCATTTGGATAGCCATTTTCTGTTCAACAACTGCCTCTATGAACCCCGTTACAATCCTTAATAAAGGGGTGTGATGCAGGGAATAAGTAGGTACATACCAAGTAAGACTGCCAATCACTCTCTTAAACCCTCCTAGCCAGGAGAAGCATCCTCCAAAGTGGACCTCCATATCCCATCCCTTCCGAATGAACTGAAACATGGGTAATCTTCCTGGTATTTTTAGCTACGTCTGTCACAGCCTTTCCATTGTCATCTATTTGGAGTCACCAGCCAGTTTGGTTGAATTTCCCAGAATCTTCTCCTTCCTCCACTAGATGAATATGAGTGATGGCAAGACTCATCCTATCCCAAGCATAACTTATTCCCTTTCAGTTTAACCATTTCTCACCTATTGTAATTGTGCACAGAGTGCAACTCCAGATAGCACCCTACCACCACCCACCTCTTGATGATTGAATCCACTGAAATATCTGGAGGGCATCTAATCCCATACCCCTCCATGGCCACACCTAGTTCATCCAGGGTCCTCCACAGACTTAGCAATTAGTGATGCCCAGTTCTCAGGCTACCTCCCCAGCTAGATGAACAAAAAGACTATTTTCCACATCATGCATTTCTAGAATGTTTTTATGGAAGTTTGGAGCTGGTCATGTAGTCCCTTATTGCCTGGATTGGGGTACATCCCCTTGGATCTAGTTGTAGTGGCTCAAGGATGAGGTATTTTCACCAAGGGAGTTAAATAGGTGTAGGACTCTTTAGGCCAGACTCAAAGATTTGTTGAGCCACAGTCAGAGCATACTACTTCTCCAGGGGTTTCAGAACACCACCCATCATCTACCCATTGTAATCTGACCTTATGATGATACTTTCAATAAAGTTTCCATCCCACCACAAGGAACATTTAGAAACAGAGTTATAGCATGCAGGTGTCTGGTGTATATAGTAGGTGAAAGAGGGACATGCCTTTCCTATAAGATCAAAAGTTGTATAGTCAGAACAGTCAACCTGGTTTCTAGATGGAGCAGAGATCTTACAACTTAACAGAGATGCAAGGGGAAAAAAATAAGTTGATTTCATAGATAAGTTGTTAACAGTGAGAGAACCCCCCCGCCCCCCAAATAAAGAGTATGAGGAAATAGGTGAAGTAGAGAGATAGTACACTGCAGGGGAGACATAGTAGAATCCTATTTCAAATAGGATAAATAGAGGGTGTTCCAGTTCAATTAATAGCCAATACATCTGTTGTTCACTGGTCCTGACGGTTCCTCAATTTTCTGTTGTGTGTTGCCTAACCAGCTTCTGGTGTGCCCAGAACAAGGCTTGGAATTCTTGTTTCCATCTTCCCTAGGTCAGGTGCATGGGTTCCCATGGATTGAATTTTGCTTCCCACTTCTCTTCGCTATCAGTTGGGCCTGTGGGTTTGACTCTGGAGTGATTGATCCAAGCATATATACCTGTCATATTGAAAGCACTGGGGGTGGTTAAGGGTACAGAATGTGGCCCTCTCCACATTGGATTCTAGGGCTCTTCCAGTCTTTTACCCATATTTGGTTCCCGGGTAATTGGGGCTGTACTCTTATGCCTAAGGATATGGGTATCCTACCCATGACCCATTTGTGTATTTGGGAAATGGTGTGTCCTAATCCTTGCAGCTGTTTACGTAAGTTCAAGACTCACGGATCTCTGGTTTCCCCTCTTAAGCTGATCAGAGGGGTCAGCCATCTGTACAGAATTTCAAATGGGGAGAACCCCATCCCTGCCCAAGGTGAACATATCACGTCAAGAGGGCCATGAGTAATATGACTAACCATGGCAAACTGGTCTCCTAACAGTCTGGCTGGTTTGTTTGAGCATTCAATTCATACATTCTACTTTCCCTGAGCTCTGAGGGGAGTAAAGCAGTATGCAGTTTCCATCAG
This sequence comes from Moschus berezovskii, assembly GCF_049115385.1. Classification (NCBI taxonomy): domain Eukaryota; kingdom Metazoa; phylum Chordata; class Mammalia; order Artiodactyla; family Moschidae; genus Moschus; species Moschus berezovskii. The sequence goes on from NC_142489.1 coordinate 83,063,763, forward strand.
ACCTTCAAATCCCTTGTCACTTGTTCTACTTTCTCAGCTACAAATGCTGGTTCATTGTCTGACCCTATGGTGAAAGACATCCCATATCTGGGGACAATAATTCTGAGGAGTGCATTAGTCACTTCTGTAGCTTTTTTGGCTCAGGTTGAAAAGTCTACAACCACCCCATAAAGGTGCAGATGATAACTAAAATGTATCTGAGTCCTTGGTTTAGAGAGACTTTAGTGAAGTCCATTTCCATATCATCAAATGGGGTTAGTCCACAGTACTTTGTCCTTGCCAGCCTAAAAGATCCCTGGCAAGCATTATTTTATAAACAGGCTATATACTGCTTGGGACAGAAAAGTTGAGTTGGGGGAAGGTGAGTGATGAGATATTATCTGCCTACCAAGGTCTCTACAGTGGTTTATATCTTTCCAGCTGGTTTCCCCTTCTCTCATTGTTGGGGTCCCATTAGGGCTCATCTTCCAGGAAGGTTTCCCATGCCCAGTTCTCCACGTCTAATTGACCCCCTGGGGCATAGGCCTAAAGCTATTTCTAAGCCTATGTCATGATTCATTGGACTCCTGGGTGATGATCATGGTGAGAAGATGCCTACATTTCACCCAAGTGGGTGAGTGAGTCAGGGTAATGAAATCTAGGAGACTGATGAGGACCTGAGTTTGTTTTCCAGATTTTGAGAGGGGGATGATGCTTCTAGTTTAGAATATCTATGGTGTAAAATGGTTTGTAGGAGAAAATAGTTTCACTCTCTTGTAGAGTCCCATCAGAGGCAATATGCTGTTGTCCCTGGGTCTCCCTTAGACGCATTTGAAGTGCTGAGACAGCTGACAATTGCGCTGACCAGGCATACCTGCCCATTGACGGTGGGGTAGCTGGCCTTGGGAGCATGATAGCTTCAGAATCATCAGGAGAAGGTGAAATGGAAGGCAGTGGACTGTCTGGTAAATGTGGATCTGCTGCTCGCAACAGGAGATCCGTGGTGACATAAAGGGCATTTGAGGCACATCTTCAGCCTAACCTTAGAGGAAAGGTGGTTCCTTTTTCTGGAATGAAGCCTTTTCTCTGATTGAGTCACAAGAAACTTACATTGCCCCTGACCTGTCATGCAGAACTGAACCAAGAGAGGCTTTAACTTGGTGATTTCTAACCACTGCTCAATAAATGGAAATTAGCCTGGGTGACCAGTGTCCCTGGTCACAATTCTAAATACTGATCAGACAATAGGCACATCTAAGGTCCCATTTAAGGATCATCTGACCCCCAAAGAGAGTCACTCTAGGAGGCAAAGAGTGCACAATTTTTCAGGACTCAATTTTACATGGGCTGGTCACTTGGGGCTCCTGACCTTGCATGTTTCTGGCTCTACTCCTCTGGTTTATCCCGCCACTCCTGAAAGGACACCTGCTCCTGCTCCTCAACCACCACCACTTCCACCTTTTCCATAATATCTTGCAACTGGAACTCCTACTGGATTCTCGACATCTCACCCTCCTCCAGGGCCCTTTCCTCCACGGCCTCCGCTCTGAAGAGGGCAGCTTCCTCACGTGGGGAGCCACCTGGTTCCTGCATCCTCCCTGCCACCTCCACAGACCCTGCCACAGTGCCTGCACCCTGAAGACCTGGTCTCACAACTGAAAAGATAAAGGGCCCCAGGTGTTCCCAGCTTCCTCTGTGAGTGACTCACTCTCCACTTGGCCCTCTCAATGATAATGACCTGGGTCAGCTGCAAAGGACCTGGACTTGACAGCAGTGCTGGTGGTCTGTACAGCCTGCCCACAGGTTGCCATCATCCTCTGGTGAGATCTAGCTCTTTCTAAAGGTGCCCTCAGATTGAAGAAAGTAGTGGAGGATGGCATGGGGCAAGGGACGCATGCTGGGCCCTATTGCCCAGGCCAAGCATTCCCCATAGTCTGCTAGAGCTGTGAGTCATGCCCAGGTTGCTGGGAAAAAATCTCCACAGATCAAGGGGAAGGTAATGGGTGGCACCCTCTAAGGACACTTCCCTCGTCAATGGGGAATCACCCTAGGTCTCCAGTACTCCAGCACTCCAAAGTGGCTGCCTCTTCTCTGCTGAGTGTGGGCATCTAGACACTTTGTATCTTCTTCATCTGGCCCCACCCAGGCGCCTGCTGTCATTGACTAGGCCTCTGGAAATTTGAAACACTTGTTTCCGCTCCCACATTCAAAAAGTCCACTCCTAAGTTGTGCAGGATCTTAACCACTTCCCTGGTGGCTCAGAGGTTAAAGCGTCTGCCTCCAATGCGGGAGAACCGGGTTCGATCCCTGGGTCGGGAAGATCCCCTGGAGAAGGAAACGGTCACCCACTGCAGTATTCTTGCCTGGAGAATCCCGTGGACGGAGAAGCCTGGTAGGCTACAGTCCACGGGTTCGCATAGAGTCGGACACGACTGAGCGACGGAATGGTAACGGAACGGTAAGTTGTGCAGGATCTTAACCACTACGTGCTCTCACAATGTGTCCAATGAAAGGCATGGGTGCAATGTGGCTGGGGATTTTCCTCCACTGGGCAGAGAATTGAAAGCTGTCTGGATGATACAGGAGTGTGCACAAAAACATCTTTTTGCTACAGTTGAGTTCCTTTGCTCAGGGGAATCAGAGCCATAGGGTACAGAGCTTTCTCTGTGTCTCTCTGTCTCACTTAATGGTATGCACTGCTTCTCTGCCCATATTTCTGTGTGTGTATTAGGGGCTTGGTGTCTATATGTCTCTCTCTCCAACTGGTATTGTTGCCCTCTACCACTCTCTAGACAGCAGAGCTCAGAAAAGACACTTCAGTTCAGTCGCTCAGTCATGTCCGACTCTCCGCGACCCCATGAATCACAGCACGCCAGGCCTCCCTGTCCATTACCAACTCCCAGAGTTCACTCAAACTCATGTGCACAGAGTCGGTGATGCCATCCAGACATCTCATTCTTTGTCGTCCCCTTCTCCTTCTGCCCCCAATCTCTCCCAACATCAGTCTTTTCCAGTGAGTCAACTCGTCGCATGAGGAGGCCAAAGTATTGGAGTTTCAGCTTTAGCATCAGTCCTTCCAAGGAACACCCAGGATCGATCTCCCTTAGAATGGACTGGTTGGATCTCCTTGCGGTACAAGGGACTCTCAAGACTCTTCTCCAACACCACAGTTCAAAAGCATCAATTCTTCGGCCATCAGCTTTCTTCACAGTCCGACTTTCACATCCATACATGACCACGGGAAAAACCATAGCCTTGACTAGACAGACCTTTGTTTGCAAAGTAATGTCTCTGCTTTTTAATATATTATCAAGGTTGGTCATAAGTTTCCTTCCAAGAAGTAAGTGTCTTTTAATTTCATGGCTGCAATCAGCATCTTCAGTGATTTTGGAGCCCCCAAAAATAAAGTCTGACACTGTTTCCACTGTTTTTCCATCTATTTCCCATGAAGTGATGGGACCAGATGCTATGATCTTCGTTTTCTGAATGTTGAGCTTCAAGCCAACCTTTTCACTCTCCTCTTTCACTTTCATCAAGTGGCTTTTGCCCGGTGGCACAGATGCGAGTGACACTGGCCCCGGCGCAAATGACCGTGCAAAGAGGAGTGACAGAGAGGAGCTACCCCATGCCTGAGGCCAGGGCCAGCGGCCGAGAGGAGCTGCCCCACGTCCAACAGGAAGGTGGCTGCGCAGGCACACGAGGGTCGAGAGGAGCAATTCCACGTTCAAGGTCAGAAGGGGCGACCTTGAGGAGATACCCCTCGTCCAAGGTAAGGTACAGCGGCTGCACTTTGCTGGAGCGGCTGTGAAGAGATTTTCCACGACCAAGGTAAGAGAAACCCAAATAAGACGGTAGGTATTGCGAGGGGGCATCAGAGGGCAGACACACTGAAATCATAATCACAGGAAACTAGTTGAGCTGATCACATGGACCACAGCCGAATGTGGTCCACTGGAGAAGGGAATGGCAAACCACTTCAGTATACTTCCCTTGAGAACCCCATGAACAGTATCAAAGGGCAAAATGATAGGATACTGAATGAGGAATTCCCCAGGTCGGTAGGTGCCCAGTATGCTACTGGAGATCAGCGGAGAAGTAACTCTAGAAGGAATAAAGGGATGGAACGAAATTCTTCAGTACCATTTTTCTAGATTCTGTATATATGTGTTAGAAGATGATATTTATCTTTCTCTTTCTGACCCACTTCACTCTGTGTAATAGGTTGTAGCATCATTAAACATAATTCAAACTGACTCAAAAGCGTTCATTTTTATGTCTGAGTAATATTCTATTTTGTATATATACCACCACTTCTCTATTCATTCATCTGTCAATGGACATCTAGATTGTGACCATGTTCTAGCTACAGTAAATAGTGACGCAATGAACAATGGGATATATGGGTCTCTTTCAATTTTGTTTTCCTCAGGGTATATGCCTAGGAGTGGAATTGCTGGGACATATGGTGGATTTTTCCCTAGTTTCTTAAGGATTCTCCATACTTTTTTCAATAGTGGCTGTATCAATTTGCAGTCCCATCAATAGTGCAAGAGTATTCCCTTTTCTCCACACCCTTTCCAGCTTTTACTGTTTTTAGAATTTTTTTCTTTTTTTTAATTTATTTGTTTTAATTGGAGGCTAATTCCTTTAAATATTGTATTGATTTTGCCATACATCGACATGAATCTACCCCGGGTGTACACGTGTTCCACATCTTGAACCACCCTTCCACCTCTCTCCCCATCCCATCCCTCTGGTTCATCCCAGTGTAACAGCCCTGCGCATCCTGTATCATGCATCGAACCTGGATTGGCGATTCGTTTCACATATGTTAATATGCATGTTTCAATGCCATAATCTCAAATCATCCCACCCTTACCCTCTCCCACAGAATCCAAAAGACTGTTCTATACATCTGTTTCTCTTTTGCTGTCTCGTATACAGGGTTATCATTATCATCTTTCTAAATTCCATATATATGCATTAGTATACTGTATACTGTATTACAGTATTAGTATACTATATTACAGAGAAGGCAATGGCAAGCCACTCCCGTACGCTTGCCTAGAAAATCCCATGGATGGAGGAGCCTGGTAGGCTGCAGTCCGTGGGGTCGCTAAGGGTCAGACACGACTGAGCGACTTAACTTGCACTTTTCACTTTCACACATTGGAGAAGGAAATGGCAACCCACTCCAGTGTTCTTGCCTGGAGAATCCCAGGGACGGGGGAGCCTGGTGGGCTTCCGTCTATGGGGTCACACAGAGTCGGACACGACTGAAGTGACTTAGCAGCAGCAGTAGCAGCAGTATACTGTATTGGCATTTTCTTTCTGACTTACTTCTCTCTGTATAATAGGCTCCAGTTTCATCCACCTCATTAGAACTGATTCAACTGTATTCTTTTCAATTGCTGAGTAATACTCCATTGTGTGTATGTACCACAGCTTTCTTATCCATTCGTCTGCAGATGGACATCTAGGTTGCTTCCATGTCCTGGCTATTATAAACAGTGCTGCGATGAACATTGGAGTACATGTGTCTCTTTCAATTCTGGTTTCCTCGGTGGGTATGCCCAGGAGTGCGATTGCTGGGTCCTACGACAGTTCTGTTTCCAGTTTTTTAAGGAATTTCCACGCTGTTCTCCACAGTGGTTGTACTAGTTTGAATTCCCACCAACAGTGTAAGAGGGTTCCCTTTTCTCCACACCCTCTCCAACATTTATTGCTTGGAAACATTTGGATAGCAGCCATTCTGAATGGTGTGAAATGGTATCTCATTGTGGTTTTGATTTACATTTGTCTGATTATGAATGATGTTGATCATCTTTTCATGTGTTTGTTAGCCATCTGTATGTCTTCTTTGGAGAAATGTCTGTTTAGTTCTTTGGCCTATTTTTTTATTGGGTAGTTTAATTTTCTAGAATTGAGCTGCAGGAGCTTCTTGTATATTTTGGAGATTAATTCTTTGTAAGTTCTTCATTTGCTATTATTTTCTCCCATTCTGAAGGCTGTCTTTTCACCTTGCTTATAGTTTCCTTTGCTGTGCAGAAGCTTTTAATTTCAATTAGGTCCCATTTATTTATTTTTGCTTTTATTTCCAATATTCTGGGAGGTGGGTCATGGAGGATTTATGTCGACATGGTTTGCCTATGTTCTCCTCTAGGAGTTTTATAATTGGTCTTACACTTAGATCTTTAATCCATTTGAGTTTATTTTTGGTGTTAGGGAGTGTCCTAGTTTCATTTTTTTACAAAATGGCTGACCAGTTTTCCCAGCACCACTTGTTAAAGAGATTGTTTTTTCTTCATTGAATACTCTTGCCTCCCTTGTCAAAGATAAGGTGTCCATAGGTTCGTGGATTTATCTCTGGGTTTTCTATTTTGTTCCTTTGATCTATATTTCTGTCTTTATGCCAGTACCATGCTGTATTTATAGATAACTGTGGCTTTGTAGTAAAGCCTGAAGTCTGGAAGGTGGATTCCCCCAGTTCCATTTTGCTTACTCAATATTGCTTTGGCTATTCGAGGTTTTTTGTATTTCCATACACATTGTGAAATTATTTGTCCTAGCTATGTGAAAAACATCGTCAGTAGCTTGATAGGGATTGCATTGAACTTATAAATTACTTTGGGTAATATATTCATTTACACAATATTTATTCTTCCAATCCATGAACACGGTATATTTCTCCATCTATTAGTGTCCTCTCTGATTTCTTTCACCAGTGTTTTACAGTTTTCTATATATAGGTCTTTTGTTTCTTAGATCGATATACTGCTAAGTATTTTATTCTTTGTGCTGCAATTGCAAATGAAATTGTTTCCTTAATTTCTCTTTCTATTTTCTCATTAAATTATGCAGAAATGCAAGGGATTTCTGTGTACTGATTTTATATCCTGCAACTTAACCACATTCGTTGATTAGCTCTAGTAATTTTCTGGTAGAGTCTTTAGGGTTTTTTGGTAGAGGATCACGTCATCTGCAAACAGTGAGAGTTTTACTTCATCTTTTCCAATTTGGATTCCTCTTATGTATTTTTCTGCTCTGATTGTTGTGGCTAAAACTTCCAAAACTATGTTGAATAGTAGTGGTGAAAGTGGCACCTTTGTCTTCTTCCTGACTTTAGGGGCAACACTTTCAATTTTTCACCACTGAGGATAATGTTTGCTGTGGGTTTGTCATATATAACTTTTATTATGTGGAAGAATATTCCTTCTATTCCCACCTTCTGGAGGGCTTTGATCATAAATGGAGGTTGAATTTTGTCAAAGGCTTTTTCTGCATCTATTAAGATAATAGTATGGTTTTAATTTTTCATTTTGTTAATGTGGTGTACTACATTGATTGATTTGAGTATATTGAAGACTCCTTGCACCCCTGGGTTAAAACCCACTTTGTCATGATGTATGATCTTTTTAATGTGTTGTTGATTCTGATTGCTAGAATTTGGTTAAGGATTTTTGCATCTATGCTCATCAGTGATATTGGCCTGTAGTTTCCTTTTATTGTGGCATTTTTGTCAGGTTTTGGTATTATGGTGACTCTGGCCTCATAGAATGAGTTTGAACATTTACCTTCCTCTGAAAATTTGTGGAGGAGTTTGAGTAGGATAGGTATTAGCTCGTCTCTAAAGTTTTGGTAGAATTCAGCTGTGAAGCCGTTTGGACCTGGGCTTTTGTTTTCTGGAAGAACTCCGATTACAGTTTTAATTTCCGGGCTTATGATGGGTCTGTTCAGATTTTCTATTTCTTCCTGGTTCAGTTCGGAAAGTTATACTTTTTTAAGAATTTGTCCATTTCTTCCAAGTTGTCCATTTATTGGCGTATAATTGCTCATAGTAGACTCTTATGATCCTTTGTATTTCTGTTTTGTCTGTTGTGATCTCTCCCTTTTCATTTTTAATTTTATTGATTTGGTTTTTCTCCCTTTGTTTCTTTATGAGTCTGACTAGTGGTTTGTCAATTTCATTTACCCTCTCAAAGAACGAGCTTTTGGCTTTGTTGTTTTTGCTATGATCTCTTTTGTTTCTTTTGCGTTTATTTCTGCCCTAATTTTTAAGATTTCTTTCCTTCTACCAACACTGGGGTTCTTCATTTCTTCCTTCTCTAGCTGCTTTAGATATAGAGTTAGTCATTTAGTTGACTTTTTCTTGTTTCTTGAGGTATGCCTGTATTGCTGTGAACCTTCCCCTTAGCACAGCTTTTACAGTGTTTCAGAGGTTTTCAGTAGTTGTGTTTTCATTTTCATTCATTTCTATGCATATTTTGATTTTTTCTTATTTTTTCTATGATTTATTGGTTATTCAGCAGCGTGTTTTTCAGCCTCCATATGTTGGAATTTTTAACAGTTTTCCTCCTTTAATTGAGATCTACTCTGTGGTCAGAAAAGATGCTTGGAGTGATTTCAATTTTTTTGAATTTACCAAGGCTAGATTTACGGCCCAGGATGTGATCAATCCTGGAGAAGGTTCCATATGCGCTTTTCAGTTCAGTTCAGTTCAGTCGCTCAGTCGTGTCCGACTCTCCGCGACCCCATAAATCACAGCACGCCAGGCCTCCCTGTCCATCACCAACTCCCGGAGTTCACTCAAACTCATCTCCACAGAGTCGATGATGCCATCCAGCCATCTCATTCTCTGTCGTCCCCTTCTCCTCCCGCCCCCAACCTTTCCCAGCATCAGAGTCTTTTCCAGTGAGTCAACTCGTCGCATGAGGTGGCCAAAGTATTGCAGTTTCTGCTTTAGCATCAGTCCTTCCAATGAACACCCAGGATCTATCTCCCTTAGAATGGACTGGTTGGATCTCCTTGTGGTACAAGGGACTCTCAAGAGTCTTCCCCAACACCACAGTTCAAAAGCATCAATTCTTTGGCAATCAGCTTTCTTCACAGCCCAACTCTCACACGCATACGTGACCACGGGTAAAACAATAGCCTTGACTAGACAGACCTTTGTTGGCAAAGTAATGTCTCTGCTTTTTAATATATTATCAAGGTTGGTCATAACTTTCTTTCCATGGAGCAAGCGTCTTTTAATTTCATGGCTTCAATCAGCATCTGCAGTGATTTTGCAGCCCCAAAAAATAAAGTCTGACACTGTTTCTACTGTTTTTCCATCTATTTCCCATGAAGTGATGGGACCAGATGCCATGATCTTTGTTTTCTGAATGTTGAGCTTCAAGCCAACCTTTTCACTCTCCTCTTTCACTTTCATCAAGAGGCTTTTGAGTTCCTCTTCACTTTCTGCCATAAGGGTAGTGTCATCTGCATATCTGAGCTTTTTGATATTTCTCCCAGCAGTCTTGATTCCAGCTTGTGCTTCTTCCAGCTCAGCGTTTCTCATGATGTACTCTGCATAGAAGTTAAATAAGCAAGGTGATAATATACAGCCTTGACGCACTCCTTTTCCTGTTTGGAACCAGTCTGTTGTTCCATGTACAACTCTGACTGTTGCTTCCTGACCTGCATACAGGTTTCTCAAGAGACAGGTCAAGTGGTCTGGTATTCCCATCTCTTTCAGAATTTTCCAGACTTTATAGTGATCCATACTGTCAAAGGCTTTGGCATAGTCAATGAAGCAGAAATAGATGTTTTACTGAAACTCTCTTGCTTTCTCCATGATCCAGCAGATGTTGGCAATTTGATCTCTGGTGACTCTGCCTTTTCTAAAACCTGCTTGAACATCTGGGAATTCACGGTTCACATATTGCTGAAGCCTGGCTTGGAGAATTTTGGACATGACTTTACTAGCGTGTGAGATGAGTGCAATTGTGCGGTAGTTTGAGCATTCTTTTGCATTCCCTTTCTTTGGGACTGGAATGAAGACTGACCATTTCCAGTCCTGTGGCCACTGCTGAGTTTTCCAAATTTGCTGGAATATTGAGTGCAGCACTTTCTCAGCATCATCTTTCAAGATTTGAAATAGCTCAACTGGATTTCCATCACCACCACTAGCTTTGTTCGTAGTGATGCTTTCTAAGGCCCACTTAACTTCACATTCCAAGATGTCTGGCTCTAGGTCAGTGATCACGTTATCGTGACTATCTTGGTCGTGAAGATCTTTTTTGTACAGTTCTTCTGTGTATCCTTGCCATCTCTTCTTAATAGCTTCTGCTTCTATTAGGTCCACACAATTTCTCTCCTTTATCAAGCCCATCTTTGCATGAAATGTTCCCCTGGAATCTCTAATTTTCTTGAAGAGATCTCTTGTTTTTCCTTTTCTGTTGTTTTCCTCTATTTCTTTGCATTGATCACTGAGGAAGGCTCTCTTATCTCTCCTTGCTACTCTTTGGAACTCTGCATTCTGATGCTTATATCTTTGCTTTTCTCCTTTGCTTTTCGCTTCTCTTCTTTTCACAGCTATTTGTAAGGCCTCCTCAGACAGCCATTTTTCTTTCTTGCATTTCTTTTCCGTTGGGATGGTCTTGGTCCCTGTCTCCTTTACAATGTCACGAACCTCCGTCCAAAGTATATGCGCTTTATAAGAAGGTTAAATTCATTGTTTGGGGGTGAAATCTCCTATAGATATCAATTAAGTCTAACTGGTCTATTGTATAATTTAACATCTGTGTTTCCTTGTTAATTTTCTGTTCAGTTGATCTGTCCATAGGTGTGAGTGGGTAATAAGTCTCCCACTATTATTGTGTTCTTGTTTATTTCCCCTTTCACACTTGTTAGCATTTGTGTTAGTTTGCGATCCTTCTATGTTGGGTGCATATATATTTATCATTGTTATATCTTCTTCTTGGATTGATCCTTTGATCTTTATGTAGTGTCCTACTTTGTCTCTTTTCACAGCCTTTGTCTTAAAGTCTATTTTATCTGATATGAGTATTGCTACTCCTGCTTTGTTTTGGTCTCTATTTGCGTGGAATAACTTTTTCCAGCCCTTCACTCTCAGTCTGTATGTGACCCTCATTTTGAGGTGGGTCTCTTGTAGACAACATATATGGGGGTCTATTTTTATATCCATTCAGCCAATCTTTGTCTTTTGGTTGGGGCATTCAACCCATTTACATTTAACATAATTATTGATAAGTATGATCCCTTTGCCATTTACTTTACTGCTTTGGATTCGACTTTATACACTCATTCTTAATTTCCTGTGTAGAGAAGCTCCTTTAGTATTTGCTGGAGAGCTGGTTTGGTAATGCTGAATTCTCTCAGCTTTTGCTTGTCTGTAAACCTTTTGGTTTTTTCTTCTAATTTGAATGAGATCCTTGCTGGGTACAGTAATTTGGGCGTAGGTTATTTTCTTTCATCTGTTTTAGTATGCCCTGCCATTTCCTCCTGGTCTGAAGAGTTTCTACTGAAAGAGCAGCTGTTATCCTTATGGGGATCTCCTTGTGTGTTATTTGTTGCTTTTCCCTTGCTGCTTTTAATATTTGTTCTTTGTGTTTGATCTTTGTTAATTTGATTAATATATGTCTTGGGGCATTTCGCCTTGGCTTTATCCTATTTGGAACTCTCTGGGATTCTTGGACTTGGGTGATTATTTCCTTCCCCATTTTAGGGAAATTATCAACTATTATCTCCTCAAGTATTTTCTCATGGTCTTTCTTTTGGTCTTCTTCTTCTGGGACCTCTATGGTTCGGATGTTGGGGCTTTTAACATTGTCCCAGAGGTCTCTGAGATTGTCCTCATTTCTTTTAATTCATTTTTCTTTTTCCTCTCTGTTTGATTTATTTCTATCCAATCTATCTCACTTATTCTATCTTCCGCCTGCCTTATTCTACTGTCGGTTTCCTCTAGAGTGTTTTTGATCTCATTTCTTGCATTATTTATTGTATATGACTCTTTCTTATTTTTTCTAGATCCTTGTTAAACCTTTCTTTCATCTTCTCAATCCTTGTCTCCAGGTTATTTATCTGTAACTCCAATTTGTTCTCAAGAGTTTGGATCATTTTCACTATCATAATTAGGAATTCTTTATCAGGTAGCTTCCCTCATTCCTCTTTTGTTTAGGTTGGTGGGCATTTACAATGTTCCTTTATTTGCTGGGTATTTCTCTGTCTCTTCATCTTGCTTATTTTGCTGTGTTTGGGTGGCCTTCCATCTTCTGGCAGTTTGCGGAGTTCTCTTCATTGTGGAGTTTCCTCTCTGTGGGTGAGGTTGGACAGGTGGCTTGTCAAGGTTCCCCATTTAGGGAAGCTGTGTCAGTGTTTCGCTGGGTGGAGCTGGATTTCTTCTCTCTGGAGTGCAATGAAGTGTACAGTAATGAGTTATGAGCTGTCAATGGGTTTGGAGTGATTTTGGGCAGCCTGTATAATGAAGCTCGGGGCTATGTTCCTATGTTGCTGGAGAATTTGCATGGTATGTCTTGCTCTGGAACTTGTTGACGCTTGGGTGGTGCTTGGTTTCAGTAGGTATGGAGGCGTTTGATGAGCTCCTATCAATTAATGTTCCCTGGAGTCAGGGGTTCTCTGGTGTTCTCAGGATTTGGACTTAAGCCTCCTGCCTCTGATTTTCAGTCTTATTCTTGCAGTAGCCTCTAGACTTTTCTATCTGTCACGTCTAAGGTGGTTCCCTATGTTTTAGATTCTGTTTGCTGGTCTCTTCAGTGTCTAATTTCTGCCCTCACACTAGGGGTTGGTGGTGGACACTTTTTAAGGCTCACTTTTTCAATAGTGTTCTGGGAAGGGAGGAACGCTACAGGCAAATATCTCTGGTGTCTGTGGGGAGTGCTCGCAGTGTCTTGGCCACACTGGGTTTGCCCCTGCTCAAGGCATGAGTTCTGTCCCAGTCTACAATGCAAAGGCTCTAGGTTGCTCTGCCGAGAACTGTCTGAGGCCACCGCTGGGTTACATGCACATCCCAGGTCTAAGCCGCTCAGGTTCAGGTACTCGGGTACTCCACAAATGCGCAGACTTGGTTGGGTCTGCGTTTTTTGCCCTCCCCCTGGTCTGAGCATCTCTGGTGACCAGGTGTTTGGTGAGCACGGTAACTGTGACTTATAGCCTCCCTGGTCCCTCCTGCTTGGTTTTCTGAGTGTACAACTGGAGCACATTCTCAGACGGGTGTCGACCAGCCAGTAACCGAAGAAGCCTTGGTTAACGCAGAAACCTGTTCGCAGTTTGGTATCGGATGCCTCTCTGGGCATTGCACACTTCGAGCGCTGGCTGCCCTCCTCTGCCTGTCTCGGCGGGGGATGGACTGTCCGCCACTGGCTAGCTCTGTTCATTCCTTTTTTCTGTGAGCAGGACTGGCAGAGTCTTCAGTACAGTTAAGTTCAGTCGCTCAGTCATGTCCGACTCTTTGCGACCCCATGAATCACAGCACACCAGGCCTCCCTGTCCATCACCAACACCCGGAGTTCACTCAAACTCATGTCCACAGAGTCGGTGATGCCATCCAGCCATCTCATTCTCTGTCGTCCCCGTCTCCTCCAACCCCCCCAATCCCTCCCTGCATCAGACTCTTTTCCAGTGAGTCAAATCGTCGCATGAGGTGGCCAAAGTATTGCAGTTTCAGTTTTAACATGAACACCCAGGATTGATCTCCGTTAGAATGGACTGGTTGGATCTCCTGCAGTCCAAGGGACTCTCAAGAGTCTTCTCCAGCACCACAGTTCAAAAGCATCAATTCTTTGGCGATCAGCTTTCTTCACAGCCCAACTCTCACATTCATACATGACCACGGGAAAAACCATAGCCTTGACTAGGCGGACCTTGCTTGGCAAAGTAATGTCTCTGCTTTTTAATATGCTATCTAGGTTGGTCGTAACTTTAATTCCAAGGAGTAAGCGTCTTTTAATTTCCTGTCTGCAATCAGCATCTGCAGTGATTTTTGAGACCAAAAAAAACAAAATCTGACACTGTTTCCACTGTTTCCCCATCTATTTCCCATGAAGTGATGGGACCAGATGCCATAATCTACATTTTCTGAATGTTGAGCTTCAAGCCAACCTTTTCACTCTCCTCTTTCACTTTCATCAAGAGGCTTTTGAGTTCCTCTTAACTTTCTGCCATAAGGGTGTTGTCATCTGTGTATCTGAGGTTATTGATATTTCTCCCAGCAATCTTGATCCCAGCTTGCGCTTCTTGCAGCCCAGCGTTCCTCATGATGTACTCTGCATACAAGTTACATTAGCAGGGTGACAATATACAACCTTAATGCACTCCTTGTCCTATTTGGAACCGGTCTGTTGTTCTATGTCCAGTTCTAACTGTTGTTTCTGACCTGCATACAGGTTTCTCCAGAGGCAGGTCCGGTGGTCTGGTATTCCCATCTCTTTCAGAATTTTCCACAGTTTATTGTGATCGACACAGTCAAAGGCTTTGGCATAGTCAATGAAGCAGAAATAGATGTTTTTCTGGAACTCTCTTACTTTTTCCATGATCCAGCGGATGTTAGCAATTTGATCTCTGGTGCCTCTGCCTTTTATAAAACCTGCTTGAACATCAGGGATTTTACGGTTCATATATTGCTGAAGCCTTGCTTGGAGAATTTTGAGCATGACTTTACTAGCGTGTGAGAGGAGTGCAATTGTGCGGTCGTTTGAGCATTCTTTGGCATTGCCTTTCTTTGGGATTGGCATGAAGACTGACCTTTTCCAGCCCTGTGACCACTGCTGAGTTTTTCAAATTTGCTGGCATATTGAGGCGGAGTCTTAGGTTAGGGCTTTTTGCCTTTTCGCGGTGTAGTTATTGCTCAGTCTGCTTTGCTAGCTCCTGTTAGTTCTCTCAGATTGCCCTTATGGCATTCAGGCCTGGTCCTCACTCTAAGCAGTTCAGGTGGCTCCTCCCTGCCCAGCCCCCTCTTCCAAATGGCGGATGGGGGCGTATGCGCTGCTTTTCCTCTGGGAGTTACTGTTGGGTGAGTAATCTGTGGGGTTTAATTATTTATTTCTTTTTCCTTCCCGTTATGTTGCCCTCTGAGGATCCAAGGCTCACTACAGACTTGGCAGTGACAGTGTTTCCTGGTGTTTGGAAACTTCTCTCTTTTTTAAGCTTCCCTTCCCAGGATGGAACTCCATCCCTACCTCTTTTGTCTCTCTTTTTATCTTTTATGTTTTTTATACCTCCTTTATAAGACAATGGGCTGCTTTTCTGGGTGCCTGATGTCCTCTGCCAGCATTCAGAAGTTGTTTTGTGGAGTTTACTCAGCGTTCAAATGTTCTTTTGATGAATTTGTGGGGGAAATGTGGTCTCCCCATCCTATTCCTCCACCATCGTGTTCCCTCTCTCTGTTTGTAGACTTTTTGATGAGGGTCATTCTGATGAGTATGAGGCGATATCTCATTGTAGCTTTGATTTTCATTTCTCTAATAATGAATATAAGCATCTTTTCATGTTTCTTAGCCATCTGTATGTCTTTGAAGAAATGTCTGTTTAGGTATTTTTGCCCACTTTTTGACTGGGTTGATTTTTTTTTTCTTTCTGGTATTGAATTGTATGTGCTGCTTGTATATTTTGGAAATAAATCCTTTGTCAGTTATTTCATTAGCTATTATTTTCTCCCATTATCAAGATTGTCTTTTTTTCTTGCTTGTAGGTTCCTTTGCTGTGAACAAGCTTTTAAATTTAATCATGTTCCATTTGTTTACTTTTATTTTTATTTTCATCACTCTAGGAGGTTGGCCATATAGGTATGTCATGGACTGTTCTCCCTATGCTTTCCTCTAAGAGTTTTATAGTTTCTGGTCTTAAATTTAGGTCTTTAATACATTTTGAATTTATCTTTGTATATGGTGTTAGTGTTCTAATTTCATTCTTTTACAGGTAACTGTCTAGTTTTCCCAGTACCACTTATTGAAAAGTCTGTCTTTGCCCCATTGTATACTCTTGCTTCCTTTGCCAATAATAAGGTACCCATAGGTGCATGGATTTATTCCCGGGCTTCCAATGTTGTTCAATTGGTGTATATATATTTTGTGTGAGTGCCACTACCAAGCTGTCTTGATGACTGCAGCTGCGTAGTACAATGTGAAGTCAGGAATCTTGATTCCTTCAGCTCCGTTCTTCTTTCTCAAGACTACTGTAACTATTCAGGATCTTTTGTGTTTCCATATGAATTGTGATTTTTGTTGTTATTGTTTGTTCTAGTTCTGTGAAAAATGCCGTTGGTAATTTGTTGGGATTGCATTAACTTTGTAGATTGCATTTGGTAGTAATGTCATTTTCAAAATACTGATTCTTCCTACTCAGGAACATGGAATTTCTCTCCACCGTTTTATATCATCCTTGGTTTCTTTCATTAGTTTCTTAGCATTTTTTGTGTACAGTTCTTTCATCTCCTTAGGTAATTTTATTCCTAGATGTTTAATTCTTTTTGGTGCAACAGTGAATGGAGTTGATTCCTTAATTACTCTTTCTGATTTTTTTATTTTTACCATATAGAAATGCAAGTGATTTCTTTGTATTGATTTTGTCTCCTGCAGCATTGCTAAATTCACTAATTAACTGTAGTAATTTTCTCGTAATATCTTTAGGGTTTTCTACGTACAGCATCTTGTCATCTGCAAACAGTGGGAACTTTACTTCTTCGTTTCCAATCTTGATTCCTTTTATTTATTTGTCTTCTCTGATTGCTGTAGATATGAATTCTAGAACTCATGTTGAATAACAGTTGTGAAAGTGGACACCCTTGTCTTGATCCTGATCTTAGGGGGAGTTCTTTCAGTTTTTCATCATTGAGAATAATGTTTCCTGTAGGCTTATCATATATGGTCTTTACTATGTTGAGACAGTTTCCTTCTATGCCCATTTTTTGAGGAGTTTTTATCATAAATATGTGCTGAATTTTTTCAAAGGCATTTTTTTTTGCATTTATTGAGATGATCACATGGTTTTTATCTTTCAATTTGTTAGTATGGTGTGTCACATTGATTGATTTCTGTACTTTGAAGAATTCTTTTCTCCCTGGAATAAACCCACCTTGATCATGGTCTGTGACCTTTCTGATGTGCTGCTGAATTCTGTTTGCTAAAATTTTCTTGAGGATTTTTGCCTCTATGTTCATCAGTGATATTGGCCTGTAGCTTTCTGTTTTTGTGTTGTCTTCATCTGGTTTTGATAGCAGGGTGATGGTGGCCTCACAGAAGTTTGGAACTGTTCCTTCCTCTGCATTTTTTTTTGAAAAAGGTTTAGAATGACAGGCATTAGCTCTTCTCTAAATATCTGGTTGAATTCTGTGAAGACATCTGCTCCTGGGCTCTTGTTTTTTGGAAGATTTTTGATCACAGCTTCAATTCCAATGTTTGTCATTGGGTTGTTCATAATTTCTATTTCTTCCTGGTTCAGTGTTTGAAGATTTAACATTTCTAAAAATCTATGCATTTCTTCTAGGTTATCTATTTTATTGCATATAGTTGTTCATAATAGTATCTTATAATCTTTTGTATTTCTGCATTGTCTGTTGTAATCTCTCCTTTTTCAATTCTAATTTTGTTGATTTGATTCCTCTCTCAATTTTTTCTTGATGAGTTTGGATAAGGTTTTGTCAATTTTGTTTATATTTTCAAAGAACTAGTTTTTTGTTTTATTAATCTTTTCTGTTTTTTCTTTTCTTTTTCAATTATTTCTGCTCAGATCTTTATGATATTTTTCCTTCTTATTTTTTTCCTTCTTTTTCCAGTTGTTTTAGGTATAGAGTTAGGTTGTCTATTTGATCTTTTTCTTGTATCTTGAGGTAGGATTCTACTACTATAAACTTCCCTCTTAAACCTGGTTTGGAGTTGCCATGTTTTCATTGTCATTTATTTCTAGAATTTTTCCCCCTTTGATTTCTTCAGTAATCTGTTGGTTATTTAGAAATGTGTCGCTTAATCTCCATGTGTTTGTGTTTTCACAGAAAATTTTTGTAATTTGTGTTTTCTTAAAAAAATTCTTGTAGTTTATAACTAGTATCATAGCATTGCGGTCAGAGAAGATGCTTGATACAATTTCAATTTTCTTAAGTTTGCTGAGGTTTGATTTGTGACGCAACACGTGGTCTACCCTGGAGAATGTTCCATGTGCACTTGAGAAGAAGGTATATTATTCTGCATTTGGATGGAATGTCCTGAAGATATCAATGAGATCCATCTCATCTAATGCATTATTTAAGACTTGTGTTTCCTTATTAATTTTCTGTTTTTATGATCTGTCCATTAGTGTGAGTGGGGTGTTAAAGTCTCCTACTATTACTGTGTTAGTCAATATCTCCTTTCTTATGCATTAGTGTTTGTCTTATGTATTGTGCTACTATGTTGGGTGTGTAAATATGTCTCTTTTTTTTTGGATTGATCCCTTGATCATTATGCAGTGTCCTTGTTCATCTCTTGTATTCTTCTTTATCTGAAGATTTATTTTGTCTGATATAAGGATTACTACTCCAACTTTATTTTGCTTCCCATTTGCATGAGGTATATTTTTCCATCCTCTCACTTCCAGTCTGTATGTATCATTAGGTATGAAGCTCATTTCTGGTAGACAGCATGCATATGGCTCTTCTTTATGTATCCATTCAGCCAGCCTGTGTCTTTTGATTGGAGCATTTAACATTTACTTTTAAAGTAATTATTGATATATATGTTTCTATTGTCATTTTCTAATTGTTTGGGGTTGATTTTGTAGATTGTTTTCTTCTGTTGTATTTCATGACTATATACGTACATTTAACATTTGTTGTAAAGCAGGTTTGATGGTACTGAATTCTCTTAAATTTGCTTCTCTGTAAAGCTTTTAATTTTTCCATCATTTTGAATGAGATCCTTGTTGGATACAGTAATCTTAGTTGCAGATTTTCCCGTTAAGTACTTTAAATATATCCTGCCATTCCCTTCTGGCCTTGAGAATTTCTGCTGAAAGATCAGCTGCAAACTGTGTGGGGTTTCCCTTGTCTGTTTCTTGTTGCTTCTCCCTTGCTGCTTTCAGTATTCTTTCTTTATGTTTAGTCTTTGTTAATTTGATTAGTATGTGCCTTGGCTTGTTTCTCCTTGGGTTTCTCCTTTAGGGGACTCTTCGTGCGTCTTGGACTTGATTGGATATTTCGTTTCCTATATTGGGGACATTTTCAACTATAATATCTCCAAAAATTTTCTCATACAATTTATTTTTCCCTTCTTCTTCTGTCAGTTCAGTTCAGTCGCTCAGTCATGTCTGACTCTTTGCGACCCCATGAATCGCAGCACGCCAAGCTTCCCTGTCCATCACCAACTCCTGGAGTTCACTCAAACTCATGTCCATCGACTCGAAGATGCCATTCAACGATCTCAAGCTCTGTTCCCCCCTTCTCCTTCTGTCCCCAATCCCTCCCAGCATCAAGGTCTTTTCCAGTGAGCCAACTTTTTGCAACAGGTGCCAAAGTATTGGAGTTTCAGCTTCAGCATCAGTCCTTTCAATGAACACCCAGGACTAGTTTCCTTTAGGATGGACTGGGAGGAACTTCTTGCAGTCCAAGAGACTCTCAAAGAGTCTTCTCCAACACCACAGTTCAAAAGCATCGATTATTCTTTCTCAGCTTTCTTCACAGTCCAAATCTCACATCCATACATGACCACTGGAAAAATCATAACCTTGACTGGAAGAACCTTTGTTCACAAAGTAATGTCTCTGTTTTTTAAAATGCTCTCTACGTTGGTCGTAACTTTCCTTCAAAGGAGTAAGCGTCTTTTAATTCTGTGGCTGCAGTCACCATCTGCAGTGATTTTGGAGCTCCCAAAAATAAAGTCTGACATTGTTTCCACTGTTTCCCTGTCTATCTCCCATGAAATGATGAGAACAGATTCCATGATCTTCGTTTTCTGAATGTTGAGCTTTAAGCCAACTTTCTCACTCTCCTCTTTCATTTTCATCAAGAGGTTTTTGAGTTCCTCTTCACTTTCTGCCATAAGGGTGATGTCATCTCCATATCTGAGGTTATTGTTATTTCTCCTGGCAATCTTGATTCCAACTAGTGCTTCTTACAGCCCAGAGTTTCTCATGATGTATTCTGCATATAAGTTAAATAAGCAGGGTAACAATACACAGCCTTGACTTATTCCTTTTCCTATTTGGAATCAGTCTGCCGTTCCATGTCCAGTTCTAATTGTTGCTTCCTGACATGCATACATGTTTCTCAAGAGGTAGGTCAGGTGGTCTGGTATTCCAATCTCTTTCAGAATTTTCCACAGTTTATTGTGATCCATACAAAGGCTTTGACATAGTCAATAAAGCAGAAATAGATGATTTTTCTGAGACTCTCTTGCTTTATCGATGATCCAGCGGATGTTAGTAATTTGATCTCTGGTTCCTCTGCCTTTTCTAAACCCAGCTTGAACATCTGGAAATTCATGTATTGCTGAAGCCTGGCTTGGAGAATTTTAAGCATTACTTTACTAGCATGTGAGATGAGTTCAATTGTGCGGTAGTTTGAGCATTCTGTCATTGCCTTTCTTTGGGATCGGAATGAAAACTGACATTTTCTAGTCTTGTGGCCACTGCTGAGTTTTCCAAATTTGCTGGCATATTGAGTGCAGCACTTTCACAGCATCACCTTTTAGGATTTGAAATAGGCCAACTGAAATTCCATCACCTCCACTAGCTTGCTCGTTGGAAGGAAACTTATGACCAACCTAGACAGCATAAAAAGTAAAATAAAATGAAAAGCAGGGACATGACTTTGCCAACAAAGCTCCATCTGATCAAGGCTACGGTTTACCCAGTGGTCATGTATGGATGTGAGAGTTGGACTATAAAGAAAGCTGAGCACAGAAGAATGGATGCTTTTGAACTGTGATGTTGGAGAAGACGCTTGAGAGTCCATTGGCCTGCAAGGAGATCCAAGCAATCCATCTTAAAGGAGATCCTCATTTGTAAAGACCCTGATGCTGGGAAAGATTGAGGGCAGGATGAGAAGGGGAAGACAGAGGATGAGATGGTTAAATCGCATCACCGACTCAATGGACATGGGTTTGGATGGACTCCAAGATTTGGTGATGGACAGGGTGCCCTGGCATGCTGTGGTTCATGAGGTCTCAGAGTCAGACACGACTAAGCCACTGCACTGAACTGAACCATCATTTTTCTGAATGGTTTTTCAGGTAATCTTCCTATTTCCTCTTCATTTATTTGGACTTCTGTTTCTAGTTTGTTCCTTCATTTGTACAGTATTTCTCTCCTTTTCTTTCCTTTTTTTTTAATTTAAGTTATATTGTTTGAGGTCTCCTTTTCCTAGCCTTCAAGGAAAGTTGATTTCTTTATTCCTTTTGGTTTCTAGCCCTCCAAAGGTTGGTCCAGGAGTTTGTGTGAGCTTCATATACGGTGAGATTTGTGCTGAGTTTTTGTGTTTATTTATCCTCTGATGGGCAAGGCTGAGTGAGGTGGTTGATTGGGTTTTTGTTGCTGTTGTTGTTTGCTTGTTTTGTCATTTAGATGAGGCGTCCCTCACAGGGTGCTACTTGTGGTTAGGTGATGCCATGTCTTGTATTAAAGTGGTTTCTTTTGTGTGAGTTCTCACTATTTGATACTTCCTAGGATTAGTACTCTGGTAATCTAAGGTCTTGGAGACAGTGCTCCCACTCCAAAGGCTCAGGATTTGATCTCAGGTCAGGAATTAATATTCCACAAGCAGTTTGTTATGGCCTTCAGTTCAGTTCAGTTCAGTTCAATTCTGTCGCTCAGTCGTGTCCATCTCCCCGCGACCCCATGAATCACAGCACGCAGGCCTCCCTGTCCATCGTCAACTTCCGGAGTTCACTCAAACTCATGTCCATCGAGTCGGTGATGCCATCCAGCCAGTGTATTTACCCATTAATAAAAAAATAACTTAAGACTAACTGGAAAATAAAGCTTACTTCACGTTCCTCAGTTCAGTTCAGTTCAGTCACTCAGCCGTGTCCAACTCTTTGCTACCCCATGAATCACAGCACACCAGGCCTCCCTGTCCATCACCAACTCCCAGAGTTCACTGAAACTCAGATCCATTGAGTTGGTGATGCCATCCAGCCATCTTATTCTCTGCCATCCCCTTCTCCTCTTGCCCTCAATCCCTCCCAGCATCAAAGTTTTTTCCAATGAGTCAGCTCTTCGCATGAGGTGGCCAAAGTATTGGAGTTTCCAGATGCCTAGTGGAGACTAAATCAACGAACCCAAAACTAACAAATACGCTGAGAGGAAAGGAAAGAAAAAACAGATATGCAAAGTTAAAAAGAGGTAGATGAAGAAATATATATATATATATATTAAATATTAACTGCATGGGGAAAGAACAGTAATAAAGGCAAATAAAAGAATATATTTAAAATAAAGTATGTTTTAAAAATTAAAATTATAAAAAACTAAAAAAGAGGGGAAAAAGGAAGAAAAAGAAAAAAGTGAAGAAGAAGAAAAAAAAAACAAAACTCCACAAAACTGCCAAAGCTCAACTTAGAGGCAGAGGTTTATGACAACAGTAGAAAATGTGATTGAATACACACACACACACACACATATACACCCATAAGCAAAATCAAAACAGTTTAATAAAAATTACAATATATTGACCTGGTGAACAAAGGAAAGAAAAATTTAAATCTACCCGAACAAAACTAATTAAAGCACACACTGGAAAACAAAACTAAAGTAAGGTGCCCACAGGGAAACTAAACAGAGAAAATAAAACTAACAAATATGTTGAAAAGAAAGGAGAGAAGAAAAAGAAATAAAGAATATGCCAAGTTAAACAAAGGTAGATATATAAATCTTATATATCAGATCAGTTCAGTTCAGTTCAGTCGCTCAGTCGTGTCCGACTCTCTGCGACCCCATGAACCACAGCACGCCAGGCCTCCCTGTCCATCACCAACTCCCGGAGTACACTCAAACCCACGTCCACAGAGTCGGTGATGCCATCCAGCCATCTCATTCTCGGTCGTTCCCTTCTCCTCCCGCTCCCAACCTTTCCCAGCATCAGAGTCTTTTCTAGTGAGTCAACTCGTCGCATGAGGTGGCCAAAGTATTGCAGTTTCAGCTTTAGCATCAGTCCCTCCAATGAACATCCAGGATTGATCTCCTTTAGAATAGACTGGTTGGATCTCCTTTCAGTGTAAGGGACTCTCAAGAGTCTTCTCAAGATTAACTGTAAGGGGGAAAGAACAGTAAGGAAAAAAACAAAGGAATAAATGTAGAAAAATACAAATTTCATGTAACTTAATCTCTGTCTAGATTTTCATTTGTTAAATTTTCATATTTCATATTTTAGGAATGAAAATTTGCTCCTGGAATTTCATGTTTGAAATTCAGTGTAGAGAATTACACTCAGAAAATTCAATTGAGTAACTCATTTGTGAAATATAAATTTCCATACTTCAATAAAGAAATTGTGTGCTCAAATTTTCCTATGTGAATAACAGAGAATTCTATATTCATGGCAGAAAATATGTACACAGATATTCATATGTCAAACGTACAGTAATCCATATATCATTACCAAAAATATGCAGCTAGATAATTAAATGTGATATAGATTTCATACTTCATATAGAAAAACCTGTACCTCTATTTTCATATGTGATATATATAAAGCTGAAGAGCTGATGCAAGAAAATCATCATTGAGGTTTGCACATGAATGAAACAGAGCAGCCAAAAGCAGTGCTGTGGAATAACCCAGAGGAATAGGGTGGGAAGGAAGGTGTGGGAGAGCTTAAGAATCTGTAGGACACATGTACACAAATGGCTCATTAACACTGATGTATGGTGAAAGCCATCACAATATTGTATAGTAAACATCATCCAGTTAAAATAAATTAGTTTAAATTATTAACAAAATAAGAAGAAAGAAATGTACAAGGACCTCTACACAATGCTCTGTGTTGGCCTAAATGGGAAGGTATTCCAAGAGGGAGGGGATCTATGTATTCATATAACTGATTCATTTTGATGTACAGCAGAAGCTGATACAAGAGTGTAAAGCAACTGTACTCCAATAAATTTTTGTTAAATATTACAATTCAACCAAGGAAGACAAAAACTTTATCATCGCATGATATTGTTAGTTAAAATATCTGAGTTATAGAAACAGAGAGATATACTTATCAGGGCTATATCAGTGGAATGGGGCATAATGGTCCACATTACCAACTTTTATTATAGCTTGAATAATCACACCAAGGAAGATACTGTAATAGGGGCAGGATGGACATGGAACTGAAGCCCTTAGCTCAAGACCATTACTGAAGTTAGAAGACCAGCTTCACCAACAGTCATATATATATACACGCACACGTACATACACACAGACAGCCCCCTTTAAAAATCCTCCTGAAATAACACATGCCTTTAAAAATCCTCCTGAAATCCCCAAAAGCTTTCAGGAAAGGGAAGGGATGCAACAAAGGTCCGTCTAGTCAAGGCTATTGTTTTTCCCGTGGTCATGTATGGATGTGAGAGTTGGACTGTGAAGAAAGCTGATCGCCAAAGAATTGTTACTTTTAAACTGTGGTGCTGGAGAATACGCTTGAGAGTCCCTTGGACTGCAAGGAGATCCAACCAATCCATTCTAAAGGAGATCAATCCTGGGTGTTCATTGGAAGGACTGATGCTAAAGCTGAAACTACACTACTTTGGCCACCTCATGCGACGAGTTGACTCACTGGAAAACACTCTGATGTTGGGAGGAGAAGGGGACGACAGAGAATGAGATGGCTGGATGGCATCACCGACTCTGTGGACATGAGTTTGAGTGAACTCCGGGAGTTGGTGATGGACAGGGAGGCCTGGCGTACTGTGATTCATGGGGTCGCAGAGAGTTGGACACGACTGAGTGACTGAACTGAACTGACTGAAGGGACGCATGTGATTAACTGTTGCAAATTTCTTGCTGTCAGATTCTCTGTACTTGAAGTATATGCTACAGCGTCTTTGCCCAGGGCCCTCCAGGATCTCTCACCTTGGGTTGGGTAGCAAGCTGTGGAGTATGTAGACAAGCTAAAAGCTGTGTCTTGCAGAGGCCCAGAGCTCTTGCTAGAGCCAATCACTGGCCTGGCCCAGTGTTCAGAGCAATAGCTAAACTACCTTTCCCACCCCCACCTCAGTGCCCTAAAGCTTGTGGCAATCTGCATGGGTCACACTCTATGGGACCCAGATCCTACTAGGGGAGACTGAAATTACTGAGTCCTAGTTGTTTGCTGAACACCCGGCTCCCTCACTGAAGGTGGTTGTACAAGATATGAGGACCTTGGTAAGAGGAGGGCACAGAGAACTGAGAGCTGCCTCCTCAGCAGAGACTGGGCACTGGTGGGAGCACTGACTGGGTGCTGGATGAATGTTCCCAGACAAGAAATGAGGGACCCCTTCCTTCTAACCAGGGCCTTAGAAGGTGAAAGTAAATACTGGAACATTTCCTTTCAGCGTAGGGAATAACAAGTTTATAGGAACACAGTCACACCACATAATTTACTTCAAGTACAGAGGATCTGACAGCAAGTGATTTGCAACAACTAATCAAACGCCTTCCTCATCTTTCAATAAGAAGTGGAATTTGCTGAAAGCTTTGGGGGGATTTCAGGATTTTTAAACGTGTAAACCACCCATCTCCTTGTATTCAGTTCAGTTCAATCGTTCAGTCGTGTCCGACTCTTTGCGACCCCATGAATCACACAGCACACCAGGCCTCCCTGTCCATCACCAACTCCCGGAGTTCACCCAAACTCATGTCCAACGAGTCGGTGATGCCATCCAGCCATCTCATTCTCTGTCATCCCTGTCTTCTCCTACCGCCAATCCCTCCCAGCATCAGAGTGTTTTCCAGTGAGTCAACTCGTCGCATGAGGTGGGCAAAGTATTTCAGTTTCAGCTTTAGCATCAGTCCTTCCAATGAACACCCAGGATTAATCCCCTTTAGGATGGACTTGTTGGATCTCCTTGTAGTCCAAGGGACTCTCAAGAGTCTTCTCCAACACTACAGTTCAAAAGCATCAATTCTTCGGCTATCAGCTTTCTTCACAGTAAACCACTCATCTCCTTGTATAGCCCTGCAATAACTCTCTCTCTGCTTTAAGCTCCAGTGCTCTGATATTGCCTGGCCTAACTATGCTGGAAACATGGATGCTCGTTAACAGTATCACCTTATTTTTTTTTTTTTCCTGTGGAGGTTAAGGGAGTATCTGTAAGAAGGTAAGAAGGTCTCTTTCTAAAATCACATACAGTCATGAAAGTTTGTAAAGATTATCATTTTTCTATAGAAAACAATGAGTAAACGTTGGTGGGTACCCCAATTATCAGGTTAATTTAGGTCAAAATAACTGGAAAAAAATGTGATTAGGTCTTTTTTGAGGACTACTTTTTATTTTGCAAATTTTGTAATCAACTATGCTTGCTAGGACTAGTTCAGACTCTATCATGTCTGAATCTTTACCACTCCATGAACTTCAGCACGTCAGGCTTCCCTGTCCTCAATCTTGACAAGCAAGCTCAAATTCAAATCCATTTAGTCGGTGATGCCATCCAACCATCTTGGCTTCTGTCATTTCCTTCTCTTCCTGTCTTCAATCTTTCCCCACATCAGGGCTTTTTGCAATGAAATGGATCTTCACATCAGGTGGCCAAAGCATTGTGGCATCAACTTCAGCATTAGTCCTCCCAATGAATATTATGGACTGATTTCCTTTAGGATTGATTATTTTGATCTCCTAGCACTCCAAGGGACTCTCAAGAGCCTACTGTAACACCATAATTGAAAAACATCAGTTCTTTGACACGTGACTTTCTTATTGGTCTAACTCTCACACCCATTCACAACTACTGCAAAAACCATGACTTTGACTATACAGATCCTTGTCAGTAAAGTAATGGACCTGCTTTTTAAAATGCTGTTTAGGTATTGATAGCTTTTCTTCCAAAGAGCAAGCATGTTTTAATTTAATTGCTACAGTCAAAAGCAGTGATTTTGGAGCCTCCTCCCCTCCCAAAAAAAAGTTGGTCACTTTTGCTGTTTCCCCATCTATCGACCATGTAGTGATAGGTCTGAATGCTATGGTCTTAGTTTTCTGTACATTGAGTTTTAAATCAACTTTTTCACTCTCATCTTTCACTTTCAACCAGAGGCTCTTTAGTTCCTCTTCACTTTCTTCCATAAGGATGGTGTCATCTGCATATCAAGGTTGTTTTTATTTCTTCCTGCAATCTTCATTCCAGCTTGTGCTTCTCCAGTCCTTCATTTCTCATGATGTATTTTGCATATAAGTTAAGTAAATAAGATGACAATATTCAACCTTGACTTACCTACCCTTTTCCAATGTAGACCAGTCCATTGTTGCAGACAAAGTTCAATATATTGCTTCATGATCTGCATTCAGAATTCTCAGGTGGCAGGGCAGTTAAGGCGGTCTGGTATTCCCATCCACTTAAGAATTTTTAAGATTGTTGTGATCCACACAAAGTCTTTAGCACAGTCAATAATTTGCTGGATCTAGATGAAGCACAAGCTGGAATCAAGATTGCCTAGATAAATATCAGTAACTTCAGAAATGCAGATGACTTCACCCTTATAGAAAAAGTGAAGAACTAAAGAGCAACTTGACTAAAGTGAAAGAGGAGAGTGAAAAAATTGGTTCAAAGCTCAGCATTCAAAAAACTGAATTTTTTAAGATCATTGCATCCGGTCCCAGATGGGGAAACAGTGGAAACAGTGGCTGACTTTATTCTTTGGGTCTCCAAAATCACTGCAGATGGTAATTGCAGCCATGATTAAAAGATATTTACTCCTTGAAAGGAAAGTTATAACCGACCTAGACAGCATATTAATAAGCAGAGACATTATTTTGCCAACAAAGTTCCATCTAGTCAAGGCTATGGTTTTTCCAGTAGTCATGAATGGATGTGAGTGTTGGACCATAAAGAAAGCTGAGCCCAGAAGAATTGATGTTTTGGAACTGTGGTGTTGGAGAAGACTCTTGAGAGTCCCTTGGACTTCAAGGAGATCCAACCAGTCCATCCTAAAGGAAATCAGTGGTGGCAGTTGAAGCTGAAAGTACAATACTTTGGTCACCTGATTCGAAGAGCTGACTCATTTGAAAAGACCCTGATGCTGGGAAAGATTGAGGGCAGGAGGAGAAGGGGATGACAGAGCATGAATTGGTTGGATGGCGTCACCAACTCAGTGGACATGAGTTTAGGTAAACTCTGGGAGTTGGTGATGGACACGGAGGCCTGACATGCTGCGGTTCATGGAGTCACAAAGAGTCAGATACGACTGACAGACTGAAATAAACTGATGTACAAAATAAACCTTTTGTCTTTGTAAGGTATTAATAGTTCATTATCATGTGCATCACTTTTTTTTTTCCACATAACTGCTTTCTGGGTTGAGAAGACCCAATTAGCTGGTTGAAATCTGTGACACAGATGAATAAACTTCAGTACCAAGTGAAAAGATGGAAATCAATATTATAAATATGCTGTATTCTCTCGAAATTTGTATGTTGAAAACCGAAACCTATTTGTATTTAGTCAAATATGAATAAACTGTAATTTCTTTCTGACCCTATTTGGAAATAGAACCTCTAAATATGTACTTAATAAAATTGTTTCTCTGTAAGAAAAGGTGATCAGAGAAAACACAGAAACATTGCTATGTGAAGAAAAAGCCAGAAGATGGACAGTCACTATCCAGAAGAAGAAGAAAAAATAAATCTGCTTACCATTTGATTGTTGACTTGATCCCCAGAAGTTTGAGGGGAAAATTAATTAAGCTAACTGGTATGGTATGGTACACCTGATATAGCAACACAGATACCCACAAACTCTTTGCAAAGAGGCTTTCAATTTCAAGTGAGACTCCTTTTCCTACCTATGTACTCAGGGAACGGAAACTAGTAAAGGACTCTCTTACCCATAATCCTTCAGTTCAGTTCAGTCGCTCAGTCATGTCCGACTCTCTGCGACCCCATGAATCACAGCACGCCAGACCTCCCTGTCCATCACCAACTCCCGGAGTACACTCAAACTCATGTCCACAGAGTCGGTGATGCCATCCAGCCATCTCATTCTCGGTCGTCCCCTTCTTCTCCCGCCCCCAACCTTTCCCAGTATCAGAGTCTTTTCCGGTGAGTTAACTCGTCGCGTGAGGTGGCCAAAGTATTGCAGTTTCAGCTTTAGCATCAGTCCCTCCAATGAACATCCAGGATTGATCTCCTCTAGAATGGACTGGTTGGATCTCCTTGCAGTATGAGGGACTCTCAAGAGTCGTCTCCAGCACCACAGTTCAAAAGCATTTATTCTTCGGTGATCAGCTTCCTTCACAGTCCAAGTCTCACATCCATACATGACCACGGGAAAAACCATTGCCTTGACTAGACGGACCTTGGTTGGCAAAGTAATGTCTCTGCTTTTTAATATACTATCAAGGTTGGTCATAACTTTCCTTCCAAGGAGCAAGCGTCTTTTAATATCATGGCTGCAATCAGCATCTGCAGTGATTTTGGAGCCCCCCAAAATAAAGTCTGACACTGTTTCTACTGTTTTTCCATCTATTTCCCATGAAGTGATGGGACCAGATGCCATGATCTTTGTTTTCTGAATGTTGAGCTTCAAGCCAACCTTTTCACTCTCCTCTTTCACTTTCATCAAGAGGCTTTCGAGTTCCTCTTCACTTTCTGCCATAAGGGTGGTGTCATCTGCATATCTGAGGTTATTGATATTTCTCCCAGCAATCTTGATTCCAGCTTGTGTTTCTTCCAGCCCAGCGTTCCTCATGATGTACTTTGCACAGAAGTTAAATAAGCAAGGTGACAATATACAACCTTGACGTACACCTTTTCCTATTTGGAACCAGTCTGTTGTTCCATGTCCAGTTCTAACTGTTGCTTCCTGACCTGCATACAGGTTTCTCAAGAGGCAGGTCCAGTGGTCTGGGATTCCCATCTCTTTCAGAATGTTCCACAGTTTATTGTGATCCACACAGTCAAAGGCTTTGGCATAGTCAATGAAGCAGAAATAGATGTTTTTCTGGAACTCTCTTGCTTTCTCCATGATCCAGCGGATGTTGGCAATTTGATCTCTGGTGCCTCTGCCTTTTTTAAAACCTGCTTGAACATCTGGGAGTTCACGGTTTACATACTGCTGAAGCCTGGCTTGGAGAATACAGGTTCCTAACGCTCACTAAGAATATTCAAGTTTCTTCAGAGACTCAACTAGGCTATAATTTATTCTTATTTTATCGGTAAATTTGACCTAGGGACAATTAGAATGTGAATAATTTACGGGAAGTGTTAGAAAAAAATAAGTGTATCAGGAAGGTATTCTGTCCTCGTCAGAAAGATGCAGTCCACTCCTTTTATCCTTACCATAGATTTCTTGCTAAATCCCTAGGAGACAACGTGTAGTGACAAAGGAATTGCTGCCTATTTCATCAGTGAAATAAAAAAATGTTGATGCCATTGCAACCTTGCCTCCCTAAGCTCCATATAAAGACATTAGATGGCAGTAGCCATGGGGAAGTTTAGAGGATCTCAAGACCTCCCAAGCATTGGAACCACGTGGGCCTTCTCTCCAGTCAATTTTCCAGGTATGTTGGTTTCACCTTCTCTGTGGCAGAATTTGTAGTCTACTGCCACCACACTTATCAAGAGTCCTCTGGATTTCTGAGAACCCCAAGAGATCACCATTCAAGGTTGAAAACTGCAAGCTTACAATCCAGTCCAGCCTGACAGGCTCCAACCCATGTAGATGTATATGATCCTCAACCACAACAAGGGCTGTGACAAGCAGAAAAACCACAGCTTCAGGCAACTTCACTGTTAACACATACAGCTATGTTAGGGACATATCGCAAGTGAAGACTTTAGGTCCTCTACCGAGACAGACATTCGATACCAAACTGCAAACAGGCTTTGCTGCTAACCAACATTTATTGGCCT
Organism: Moschus berezovskii; assembly: GCF_049115385.1. Lineage (NCBI taxonomy): Eukaryota > Metazoa > Chordata > Mammalia > Artiodactyla > Moschidae > Moschus > Moschus berezovskii. The sequence continues at coordinate 83,094,535 of NC_142489.1, forward strand.
TCTTACTGGTTGACATCCGCTTGTGAAATGGTGCCGGTTGTACATCCAGAAAACCAAGTGACAGAGACAGGGAGGCGATAGGTTGCAGCGACTGCGGTCGCCAAACACCTGGTCACCTGAGCTGCTCAGAACTGGGAAGGGCACAAACCGCAGGCCCAACTGAATCTGTACCGTTGTGGAGTACCCGAGTACATGAACCTGAATGGTTTTGACCTGGAAAGTGCATGCAAACCAGTGAAGCTTCAGACAGTTCCTGGCAGAACAACCTACAGCCTGTGCAGTACACACTGGGACAGCAAACTCAGTGTGGCAGAGACACTTAGAGTACGCCCCACAGATGCCAGTTCCTCCCTCCCCACAGCGCAACTGAACAAGGGAGCTTAAAAAAGTGACAACCACCTCCCCTTTGTGTCAGGGTGGAAATTAGACACTGAAGAGATCAGCAAACAGAAGTTGAAATAGAGGGAATAACCTTGGAAGTGCTAGATGGCGAAGTCTTGAGGCTAACACAGGAATGAGACTGAAAATCAGAGGCAGAGGCTTAAGTCCAAATCATGAGAACACTAGAGAGTTCCTGACTCCAGGGAACATTAATTGATAGGAGATCATCAAACGCCTCCATAATTACACTGAAACCAAGCATCATCCAAGGATCATCCAATTCCAGAGTAAGACATACGACTCAAATTCTCCAGCAACACAGGAAAATAGCCCTGAATTTCAGTATAAAGGCTATCCAACGTCACTCCAAAACTATTGACATCTCATAACTCATTACTGGACACTTCATTGCACTCCAGAGAGAAGAAATCAAGCTCTACCCTCAAGATCACCGATACAAGCTTCCCTAACCAGGGAAGCTTGACAAATAACCCATCCAACCCCACACACAGTGAGGAAACTCTACAATAATGGGAACTCCACAAACTGCCAGAAGACGGAAAGGCCACCCCAAACACAACAATATAAGCAAGATGAAGAGGCAGAGATATACCAGCACGTAAAGGAACAGGATAAATGCCAACTAATCCAAACAAAAGGGTAAGAGATAGGGAACCTACCTGGTAAAGAATTCCAAATAATGATGGTGAAAATGATCCAAAAATCTTGAAAACAAATTGGAGTTACAGACAAATAACCTGAAGACAAAGATTGAGAAGATGCAAGAAAAGTTTAATAAGGATCTAGAAGAAATAAAAGAGTCAATATACAATAATTCAATAGATGAGATAAAAAGCACTGTAGAGGGAACCAACAGTAGAGTAACGGAGGCAGAAGATAGGATAAGAGAGTTAGAAGATAAAATGGTAGAAATAAATGAAACAGAGAGGAAAAAGAAAAACGAATTAAAAGAAATGACGACAGTATCAGAGACCTCTGGGACAATGTTAAATGCCCCAACATTTGAATCATAGAAGTCCCAGAAGAAGAAGAAAATAAGACCATGAGAAAATACTTGAGGAGATAATAGTTGAAAACTTCCCTAAAATGGGGAAGGAAATAATCACCCAAGTTCAAGAAACCTGGAGAGTCCTAAACAGGATAAACCCAAGGCGAAATACCCCAAGACACATATAATCAAATTAACAAAGATCAAACACAAAGAACAAATATTAAAAGCAGCAAGGGAAAAATAACAAATAACACACAAGGTGATTCCCATAAGGATAACAGCTAATCTTACAATAGAAACCCTTCAGGCCAGGAGGGAATGGTAGGACATACTTAAAGTACTGATAGAAATTAACCGACAGCCCAGATTACTGTACCATGCGAGGATCTCATTCAAATATGAAGGAGAAATCAAAAGCGTTACAGACAAGCAAAAGCTGAGAGAATTCAGCATCGCTAAACCAGCTCTCCAACAAATCCTAAAGGACTTTCTCTAGAGAAGAAACAGAGAGGGTGTATAAACTCGAACCCCAAACAAAAAACTAAATGGCAACGGGATCATACTTATCAATAATTACCTTAAATGTAAATGGGTTGAAAGCCCCAACCAAAGACAAAGGCTGGATGAATGGATACAAAAACAAGACCCCCATATATGTTGTCTACAGGAGACCCACCTCTAAATGAGGGACACAAACCGACTGAAAGGTAGGGGTTGTAAAAAGGTACTCCACGCAAAAGAAGACGAAAAGAAAGCAGGAGAAGCAATACTCATATCAGATAAAATAGACTTTAAAACAAAGGCTGTGAAAAGAAACAAAGAGGACACTACATAATGATCAAAGGATCAATCCAAGAAGAAGATAGAACAATTGTAAATATATATGCACCCAACATAGGAGCACCGCATTATGTAAGACAAATGCTAGCAAGTATGAAAGGGGAAGTTAACAATAACACAATAGTAGTAGGAGACTTTAATACTCCACTCACACCTATGTATAGATCAACTAACAGAAAATTAATAGGGAGACACAAACATTAAATGATACAATAGATCAGTTACACTTATTAGGTCTCTATAGGACATTTCACCCCAAAACAATGAATTTCACCTTTTTCTCAAGCGCACACGGAACCATCTCTAGGATAGATCACGTCCTAGGCCATAAATCTAGCCTTGGTAAATTCAAAAAAAATTGAAATCATTCCAAGCATCTTTTCTGACCACAATGCAGTAAGATTAGATCTCAACTACAGGAGAAAAACTATGAAAAATTCCAAAATAAGGAGACTAGACAACATGGTGCTGAATAACCAACAAATCATAGAAGAAATCAAAATATGCGTAGAAACAAATGAAAATGAAAACACAACAACCCAAAACCTGTGGGACACTGTAAAAGAAGTACTAAGAGGAAGGTTCTTATCAATACAGGCATACCTCAAGAAACAAGAAAAAAGTCAAATAAATAATTTAACTCTTCACTTAAAGCAACTAGAAAAGGAAGAATCGAAGAATCCCAGCATTCGTAGAAGGAAAGAAATCGTAAAAATTAGGGCATAAATAAATGCTAAAGAAACAAAGGAGACTATAGCAAAAATCAACAAACCCAAAAGCTGGTTATTTGAGCGGGTAAATAAAATTGACAGACCACTAGTCAGACTCATCAAGAAACAAAGGGAGAAAAACCAAATCAATAAAATTAGAAATGAAAATGGAGAGATCACACAGACAACACAGAAATAAAAAGGATCTTAGAGACTACTATAAGCAATTATATGCCAACAATATGGACAACTTGGAAGAAATGGACAAATTCTTAGAAGAGGACAACTTTCCAAAACTGAACCAGGAAGAAAGAGAAAATCTTAACAGACCCATTACAAGCACGGAAATTGAAACTGTAATCAGAAATCTTCCAGAAAACAAAAGCCCAGGTCCAGACACCTTCACAGCCGAATTCTACCAAAAATTTAGAGAAGAGCTAACACATATCCTACTCAAAACCTTCCAGAAAATTTCAGAGGTAGGAAAACTTCCAAACTCATTCTATGAGGCCAGCATCATCCTAACACCAAAACCTGACAAAGATGGCGCAATAAAGGAGAACTACAGGCCAATATCACTGATGAACATAGATGCAAAAATCCTTCACAAAATTTTAGCAATCAGAATCCAACATACATTAAAAAGGTCATACATCATGACCAAGTGGGTTTTATCCCAGGGATGCAAAGAGTCTTCAATATTTGCAAATCAATCAATGTAATAAACCACATTAACAAAATGAAAAATAGAAAAAAAAAAATGATTATCTCAATAGATGCAGAAAAGACCTTTGACAAAATTCAACATCCATTTAGGATAAAAACCCTCCAGAAAGTGGGAATAGAAGGGACATACCTGAACATAATAAAAGCTATAATGACAAACCCACAGCAAGCATTATCCTCAATGGTGAAGAAAAGAAAACATTTCCCCTAAAGTCAGGAACAAGACAAGAGTGTCCACTCTCACCACAACTATTCAACATAATTCTGGAGTTTTGGCCACAGCAATTAGAGCAGAAAAAGACATAAAATGAATCCAAATTGGAAAAGAAAAAGTAAAACTCTCACTGTTTGCAGATGTCATGATCCTCTACACAGAAAAACACTCTACCAGAAAATTACTAAAGCTAATCAATGAATATAATAATGTTGCAGGATATAAAATCAACACACAGAAATCCCTTGAATTTCTATACAATAATGAGAAAATAGAAAGAGAATTTAAGGAAATAATTCCATTCACCGTTGCAATGAAAAGAATAAAATACTTAGGAATATATCTACCTAAAGAAACAAAAGACCTATATATAGAAAACTATCAAACACTGGTGAAAGAAATCAGAGAGGACACTAATATATGGAGAAATATACCGTGTTCATGGATTGGAAGAATTAATATTGTGAAAATGAATATACTACCCAATGTAATTTATAGATTCAATGCAATCCCTATTAAGCAACCAACAGTATTTTTCACAGAGTTAGAACAAATAATTTCACAATTTGTATGGAAATGCAAAAAAATCTCGAATAGCCAAAGCAATCTTGAGAAAGAAGAATGGAACTGGTGGAATCAACCTTCTGGACTTCAGTTTAGTTCAGTTCAGTCCCTCAGTCGTGTCCGACTCTCCGCGACCCCATGAATCACAGCACGCAAGGCCTCCCTGTCCGTCACCAACTCCCGGAGTACACTCAAACTCATGTCCACAGAGTCGGTGATGCCATTCAGCCAACTCATTCTCCGTCGTCCCCTTCTCCTCCTGCCCCCAACCTTTCCCAGCATCAGAGTCTTTTCCAGTGAGTCAACTAGTTGCATGAGGTGTCCAAAGTATTGGAGTTTCAGCTTTAGCATCAGTCCTTTCAGTGAACACCCAGGATTGATCTCCTTTAGAATGGACTGGTTGGATCTCCTTGCAGTCCAAGGGACTCTCAAGAGTCTTCTCCAGCACCACAGTTCAAAAGCATCGATTCTTCGGCGATCAGCCTTCTTCACAGTCCAACTTTCACATGCATACATGACCACGGGAAAAACCATAGCCTTCACTAGACGGACCTTGGTTGGCAAAGTAATGTCTCTACTTTTTAATATACTATCAAGGTTGGTCATAACTTTTCTTCCAAGGAGCAAGCGTCTTTTAAATTCATGGCTGCAATCAGCATCTGCAGTGAATTTGGAGCCCAAAAAAGCAAAGTCTGACACTGTTTCCACTGTTTTTCCATCTATTTGCCATGAAGTGATGGGACCAGATGCCATGATCTTTGTTTTCTGAATGTTGAGCTTCAAACCAACCTTTTCACTCTCCTCTTTCAATTTCATCAAGAGGCTTTCGAGTTCCTCTTCACTTTCTGCCATAAGGGTACTGTCATCTGCATATCTGAGGTTATTGATATTTCTCCCAGCAATCTTGATTCCAGCTTGTGTTTCTTCCAGCCCAGCATCCCTCATGATGTACTCTGCATATAAGTTAAATAAGCAAGGTGACAATATACAACCTTGACGTACACCTTTTCCTATTTGGAACCAGTCTGTTGTTCCATGTCCAGTTCTAACTGTTGCTTCCTGACCTGCATACAGGTTTCTCAAGAGGCAGGTCCAGTGGTCTGGGATTCCCATCTCTTTCAGAATGTTCCACAGTTTATTGTGATCCACACAGTCAAAGGCTTTGGCATAGTCAATGAAGCAGAAATGGATGTTTTTCTGGAACTCTCTTGCTTTCTCCATGATCCAGCGGATGTTGGCAATTTGATCTCTGGTGCCTCTGCCTTTTCTAAAACCTGCTTGAACATCTGGGAGTTCACGGTTTACATACTGCTGAAGCCTGGCTTGGAGAATTTTGAGCATGACTTTACTAGCGTGTGAGATGAGTGCAATTGTCCGGTAGTTTGAACATTCTTTGGCATTGCCTTTCTTTGGGATTGGAATGAAGACTGACCTCTTCCAGTCCTGTGGCCACTGCTGATTTTTCCGAATTTGCTGGCATATTGACTGCAGAACTTTCACAGCATCATCTTTCCAGTGCTGTAAAGAGCAATATTGCATAAGACCCTGGAATGTTAGGTCCATGAATCAAGGCAAATTGGAAGTGGTCAAACAGGAGATGGCAAGGGTGAACGTCGACATTCTAGGAATCAGTGAATTAAAATGGACTGGAATGGGTGAATTTAACTCGGATGACCATTATATCTACTACTGTGGGCAGGAATCCCTTAGAAGAAATGGTGTAGCCATCATGGTCAACAAAAGAGTCCGAAATGCAGTACTTGGATGCAATCTTAAAAATGAGAGGATGATTTCTGTTCGTTTCCAAGGCAAACCATTCAATATTTCAGTAATCCAGGCCCATGCCCCAGCCAGTAATGCTGAAGAAGCCGAAGTTAATCGGTTCTATGAAGACCTACAAGACCTTTTAGAACTAACACCCCAAAAAGATATCCTTTTCATTATAGGGGACTGGAATGCAAAAGTAAGAAGTCAAGAAACACCTGGAGTAACAGGCAAATTTGGCCTTGGAGCACGGAATGAAGCAGGGTAAAGGCTAATAGAGTTTTGTCAAGAGAATGCACTGGTCATAGCAAACACCCTCTTCCAACAACACAAGAGAAGACTCTACACATGGACATCACCAGATGGACAACACCAAAATCAGATTGGTTATATTCTTTGCAACCAAAGATGGAGAAGCTGTATACAGTTAGTGAAAACAAGGCCAGGAGCTGACTGTGGCTCAGATCATGAATTCCTTATTGCGAAGTTCAGACTTAAATTGAAGAAAGTAGGGAAAACCACTAGACCATTCAGATATGACCTCCATCAAATCCCTTATGATTTTACAGTGGAAGTGAGAAATAGATTTAAGGGACTAGATCTGATTGATAGAGTGCCTGATGAACTCTGGTCGGAGGTTCGTGACATTGTACAGGAGAGAGGGACCAAGACCATCCCCATGGAAAAGAAATGCAAAAGAGCGAAATGGCTGTCTGAGGAGGCCTTACAAATAGCTGTGAAAAGAAGAGAGGCGAAAAGCAAAGGAGAAAAGGAAAGATATAAGCATCTGAATGCAGAGTTCCAAAGAGTAGCAAGGAGAGATAAGAAAGACTTCCTCAGTGATCAATGCAAAGAAATAGAGGAAAACAACAGAATAGGAAAAACAAGAGACCTCTTCAAGAAAATTAGAGATTCCAAAGGAACATTTCATGGAAAGATGGTCTCGATAAAGGACAGAAATGGCATGGACCTAACAGAAGCAGAGGATGTTAAGAAGAGGTGGCAGGAATACACAGAAGAACTGTACAAAAAAGATCTTCACGACCAAGATAGTCACAATAATGTGATCACTGACCAAGAGCCAGACATCTTGGAATGTGAAGTCAAGTGGGCCTTAGAAAGCATCACTACTAACAAAGCTAGTGGAGGTGATGGAATTCCAGTTGAGCTATTTCTGGACTTCAGGCTCTATTAAAAATCCATAGTCATCAAGACAGTATGACACTGGCATAAAGATGGAAATATAAATCAATGGAACAAAATAGAAAGCCCAGAGATAAATCCATGCACCTATGTACAACTTATCTTTGGCAAAGGAGGCAAGAATATAAAATGGAGAAAAGACAATCTCTTTAACAAGTTGTACTGTGAAAACTTGCTAACCTCTTGTAAAAGAATGACACTAGAACAATCATTAACACCATACACAAAAGTAAACTCAAAATGGATTAAAGATGTAAGTGTAAGACCAGAAACTATAAAACTCGTAGAGGAGAACATAGGAAAAGCACCCTGCGATATATATCACAGCAGGATCCTTCATGACCCACCTCCCAGAATATTGGAAATAAAAGCAAAAATAAACAAATGGAACCTAATTAAAAAGCTTCTGCACAGCAAAGGAAACTATAAGCAAGGTGAAAAGACCGCATTCAGAATGGGAGAAAATAATACCAAATGAAGTAACTGACAAAGAATTAATCTGAAAAATATACAAGAAACTCCTGCAGCTCAATTCCAGAAAAATAAATGACTCAGTCAAAAAATGGGCCAAAGAATTAAACAGACATTTCTCCAAAGAAGACATAAAGATGGCTAACAAACATATGCAAAGATGCTCAACATCACTCACAATCAACGAAATGCAAATCAAAACCACAAAAGGTACCATTTCACTCCAGTGAGAATGGTTGCTATTCAAAAGTCTATAAGCAATAAATGTTGGAGAGGCCGTGGAGAAAAGGGAAACAGCTTACACTGTTGGTGGGAATGCAAACTAGTAGAGTCACTATGGAGAACAGTGTGGAGATTCATTAAAAATACTGGAAATAGAACTGCCATACCACCAAGCAATCCCATTGCTGGGCATACACACCGAGAAAACTAGCATTGAAAGACACACATATACATCAATGTTCATCGCTGCACTGTTTATAATAGCCAGGACATGCAAGTAACCTAGATGTCCATTTGCAGACAAATGGATAAGAAAGCTGTGGTACATATACATAATGGAATATTACTCAGCAATTAAAAAGAACACATTTGAATTAGTTCTAATGAGGTGTATGAAACGAGCCCATTATACAGAGTGAAATAAGCCAGAAATGAAAACTCCAATACAGTATACTAACATATATATATGGAATTTAGAAAGATGGTAACGATAACCTGTATACAAGACAACTAATCTTCAAAAGTATAGGCATAAATTTGTTTCTGTTATTTATATTCTTAATGCTTTTAAGAATAATTCCCATTTTTCATATTGTTTATTTGTAAGATTTTTCTTGTTGATTATTGTTACCTGATGTTTCCCTTTTTAGTGAAGCTTGTTAAGACAGCTTTGACTCTGCTGAACCTCTCAATTTTATTTTTATTGCATTAGTCCCAGGTATACATTAGGGGATTTCTTTTCTTTATGATTATTTTGCTCATTTTGCTAAATTTTTAAACTGGATGTATACTTGTATATGCATTGTTTTTCCTTTTTATTTAAAGTCTACTGCATGTAAGGCCTCAGTGGATAATGTTTCCCATATCCCGTAGGTTTTAAGACTTTGTATTTTTGTTATCTTTCTTTATAAATTAAAAAAAAATAAGTAAAAAATAATGATAAGTCCTCTCCAACTCAAGAAATTGTTACCCAAAATATCTTTCACCTTCAATCTTCAGTTCAATTCAGTCGTTCAGTCATGTCCGACTCTTTGAGACCCTATGAATCACAGCATGCCAGGCCTCCCTGTCCATCACCAACTCCCGGAGTTCACTCAAACTTATGTCCACAGAGTCGGTGATGCCATCCAGCCATCTCACTCTCGGTCGTCCCCTTCTCCTCCCGCCCCCAACCTTTCCCAACATCAGAGTCTTTTCCAGTGAGTCAACTAGTTGCATGAGGTGTCCAAAGTATTGGAGTTTCAGCTTTAGCATCAGTCCTTCCAGTGAACACCCAGGATTGATCTCCTTTAGAATGGACTGGTTGGATCTCCTTGCAGTCCAAGGGACTCTCAAGAGTCTTCTCCAGCACCACAGTTCAAAAGCATCGATTCTTCGGCGATCAGCCTTCTTCACAGTCCAACTCTCACATCCATACATGGCCACGGGAAAAACCATAGCCTTGACTAGACGGACTTTGGTTGGCAAAGTAATGTCTCTGCTTTTTAATATGTTATCTAGGTTGGTCATAACTTTCCTTCCAAGGAGTAAGTGTCGTTGAAATTCATTGCTGCAATCAGCATCTGCAGTGATTTTGGAGCCCCCAAAAATAAAGTTTGACACTGTTTCCACAGTTTTTCCATCTATTTCCCATGAAGTGATGGGACCAGATGCCATGATCTTTGTTTTCTGAATGTTGAGCTTCAAGCCAACCTTTTCACTCTCCTCTTTCACTTTCATCAAGAGGCTTTTGATGAAAGTGAGTTCCTCTTCACTTTCTGCCATAATGGTAGTGTCATCTGCATATCTGAGGTTATTGATATTTCTCCCAGCAGTCTTGATTCCAGCTTGTGCTTCTTCCAGCCCAGCGTTCCTCATGATGTACTCTGCATAGAAGTTAAATAAGCAAAGTGACAATATACAGCCTTGACGTATTCCTTTTCCTATTTGGAACCAGTCTGTTGGTCCATGTACAGTTCTGACTGTTGCTTCCTGACCTGCATACAGGGTTAGTTACAGAGAATGCCAAAGTTTGGTGATGAAATGGAATAAGATGGAGAGGAGAATGAAGGGGTGACTTCAAACCTAGGATATGTCTATTCGAGGTCATGGAAGCTGCTCCAGACCTAGCTGCAGGCCTTGGGGACATAGTTCAAAATATATTAAACAATGTCGTCTCTGGCATCAGTAATCTTTTACAGTATTAAAAATCCTCAGCACACAAGATTAGACCACCTGAATGATACCGCTTGGAAATTCAGGAGATATTACTTGTGAGTGGGGGCTGATACTTGCCAGAGTCTTGCTCTATCAGAATTGTTCAGCAAAAGAGACACAGGTGTATAGAACAATCTTTTGGACTCTGTGGAAGAGGGTGAGTGTGGGATGATTTGGGAGAATGGCATTGAAACATGTATAATACCATATGTGACATGAATCACAAGTCCAGGTTCGACGCATGATACAGGATGTTTGGGTGAACGGGGATGAACCAGAGGGAGGATAAGCGGAGGAGGGAGGTGGGAGGGGGTTTGAAGAAGAGGAACATATGTACGCCCGGGGCGGATTCATGTCAATGTTTGGCAAAACCAACCAATATAATATTGTAAAGTAATTAGCCTCCAAAAAAAAATTAAAAGTAAAAAAATATTGTTCAAACACTTGTCATATTTAATAGAGATGGAGCCAATATTCACCTGTGCATAGACTGTTTTCTTAAGCATATTCCAATTATGAGGACATATACCACCTCTCTGGGGTTTCACTTTCTTTCTCTTTGAATGCTTCTCCACTTACACAAAAGAAGATAGCACTAATTTGAAATCACATTTTTATATTAGGATTTTTCTCTCACTTTTCTAAATGTATCAGTTGTGCTAAATAACTTCCTGTTACCAAATATCACACTTTATAATAACTAGTCTTGTCATACCAGAGGCTTTCAAGAAAATGTAAGTGCAGATAAAATATAAAAGCACAGACAAGCCAGGCTTCTCAGGAGTGTTGGGAAAAAAGAAAAACCACGAGAAAATAGGCCATGAGTTGGCTGTGTGACAAGATAGTGTGGGGAAACTCTGATGAAGTGTTAGCAAACCTTGCAATTAGTTCATTTGTCATAGATATGAGTAAACCCCTATTCTTCCCATGTAGTTCTCATTAAGTCTCTTCCCTCATTGCATATACTGCCTACAGGTAATGATCCTGCTTGATCCCAAATCTAAATCATACATTTTTAACTTCTTCCTTTGTCTCATGACAGGATTACTGATGACCTCATTGGCCATTCCCTTTTGTTTTACTATAGCAACCAGTGGTCTAGCCTTTTGTTTCTGACACTTTCAAATATGTCCGTGTAGTGGCCATCCTTTCATCTTCCTAACATCATCTCCATCTTCTTCTGAGCATCCAGATACCTTCAGTTCAGTTCAGTCGCTCAATCGTGTCCTCATGAATCACAGCACACCAGGACTCCCTGCCTATCACCACCTCCCAGAGTTCACTCAAACTCACAAATAAACATATATCAGTGTTCAAAATCCAGTATACTAACATATACATATGGAATTTAGAAAGACACTTTCTGATGAATAGCCATAGATAGGGCCACAAGCATGACAGATAACTTTAATATTGCTCATAGTTAAGACATTCATCAAGGAGATTCACAGCTAGATTTTTATATCTCTAGAATAATATATAAAAGAAATTTATCTGTCAAAACTGAACATGATCAGAAACAGTTGCACTAGAGCTACTGCTGCTAAGTCACTTTAGTCGAGTCCGACTCTGTGTGACCCCATAGATGGCAAACTACCAGGCAACTCCATCCCAGGGATTTTCCAGGCAAGAACACTGGAGTGGGTTACCATTTCCTTTTCCAATGTATGAAAGTGAAGAGCGAAATGGAACTCGCTCAATCATGTCGACTCTTCACGACCGCATGGGATACAGTCTACCAGGCACCTCTGTCGATGGGATTTTCCAGGCAAGAGTACTGCCGTGGATTTTCATTGCCTTCTCCTACTGCTGATGAGAACAATACAATGGAAATATGGAAAATGATGATACTGATAATAGTGGATTGCACAGAGTATCAGGTTGCTTGCTGTAGTCCCTTGTTCGACCTTAGGGAAATGTAAGAATAACAGTAGCTTGAGAATGTACTACAATTTCATCAAGTGGAGAGTTCCTGAGGAAACCTCGTACTAATAACTTTCTGGACTTGAAAAAACAACTTCCCTTATATGTCTATGTCTTCTAAATACCTAAGATATTTTCAGATTAGCAGCCGCCAAACTCTAAATTTTAACAATTTCTTCCTCAGATTATGTTGCATAGAGTAGATAAAATGTAAACTGTTTGAGGTGGAACTGTGGAATGAATGTGGGCCTGCAAAGCTCTGTCTTCTAATTTTTATTTTTCTCATAATCTTCATAATCAAACCATTTCCTTGGAACTGTTAAGCTCTTTCACATTTAGGTATTTTCAATACCAACCACTTGGTTATTCTGCTCCTTAGCAGGCTTTCTTCCCATATGTAGTGGTCCAAAGATCAGAGGTAGCCTCTATTTCAGGGGTACGGTAAGTAAAAAGACCAATTTTTAAAGAGAGATGAAGCGTGGCAAGCTGGGGAGACTGTGTCCAGACTATCTGTCTTTTATAGTGCCCCACCCAGGTCTCTTTCATTAGGCACCCTTCAAGCTCTACAAGCCCTGGCCGCTAATCTCTTTAAAAAGTTCCCTAGTCTGAAAATAATTTCCTTTGGTCACATGAAAGCCTCCTCGTGTGAGAGGAGAAGATCCCATTTCCATGGGTAAAACTTAAACAGTGAGTGACTTGGAAACAAATGGCTTAATTCAAAGTGAGAAAAACTTTTGGAAAATTTATATACAAAGTGGTGCAATTTGTTCTACACTTAACATTAGATTCTGTACTCCTTCTGATATATCTTTGTTCCCTCTTTCCATTTCTCCTTGAAATCCTCAGCAATAAGTCAATGGAAGAGCAATTATGGACTCTGATTTAAGGGATACTGATGAAAACATTCCCACTACAGAAGAGCAAATACCATTCACCAAGAAAAGGAAAGTGAAAGATAATTTTACTCTAACCACAATTTCTCTAAAGTGGAAATGCCCCTGTCTGTTGTTATTTAGTTCTCCTGATGTAGAATTCTGAATTTCGTTTTGTTTGTTTGCTTTTATATGTTCTAATCCTTTTTTATTTGCAGTTTTCTTTTCTCTTTTTTTTTTTTTACTTTAAAGTAGTGTATTGTTTTTGCCAGGTATTGACATGAATCTCCCATGTGTGTACATGTGTTCCCCATCCTTAAACTCCCTCCTACCTCTCTTCCCATCCCATCCCTCTGGGTCACCTCAGTTCACCAGCCCTGAGCACCCAGTATCATGCATCGAACATGGACTGGAAATTTCTTTCACATGTGATAATTTACATGTTTCAATGTCATTCTCCCATATCATCTCTCCCTCGTCCTCTCCCACAGTGTCCTAAGACTGTTTTTTACGTCTGTGTCTCTTTTGCTGTCTCGCATACAGGGTTACCATTACCATATTTCTAAAGTCCACAAATATGCATTAATATACGCTATTGGTGTTTTTCTTTCTGGCTTATTTCACTCTCTAAGTAAGGCTCTGGTTTCAGCCACTCTTTAGACCTGATTTTAATGGCTGAGTAATATTCTTCTACTGGAACAATAGACTGGTTCCAAATACGATAAAGAGTACATCAAGGCTATATATTGTCAGCCTACTTATTTAAATTCTTCAGAGTACATCATGATAAACGCTGGTCGGAAAGCACAATCTTGGATCACGATTCCCGGTAGAAATATCAATAACCTCAGATATGCAGATGACATCACGCTTATGGCAGAAAGTGAAGAGGAACTAAAAAGCCTCTTGATGTAAGTGAAAGAGGAGAGTGAAAAAGTTGGCTTAAAGCTCAACATTCAAATAACTAAGATCATGGCATCTGGTCCCATCACTTCATGGGAAATAGATGGGGAAACAGTCAGACTTTATTTTTTTGGTTTCCAGAATCACTGTAGATGGTGATTGTAGCATGAAATTAAGACTCTTACTCCTTGAAAGGAAAGTGATGATCATCCTAGACAGAATATAAAAAAACAGAGACATTAATATGAGAACAAAGGTCCGTCCAGTCAAAGCTCTGGTTTTATCAGTGGTCAGGTATGGATGTGAGAGTTGAACTTGCAGAAAGCTGAACACCAAAGAATTGATGCTTTTGAACTTTGTTGTTGGAGAAGATTCTTGAGAGTCCCTTGGATTTCAAGGAGATGCAACCAGTCCATCCTATAGGAGATCAGTTCTGGGTGCTTGTTGAAAGGACTGATGATGAATCTGGGTCAATGTTTTGGGTACATACTGTGAAGAGTTGGCTCATTGCAAAACACCCTGATGCTAGGAGAGATTGGGGGTAGGAGGAGAAGGGGATGACAGAGGATGAGACGGATGGATGGCATCACCGACTCGATGGACATGAGTTTGTGTAAACTCTGGGAGTTGGTAATGGACAGGGATGCCTGGCGTGCTGAGACTCATGGGGTGCTCGAGTCGGACACTACTGAGAGACTGAACTGAACTGAAGTGAATATTCCAGTGTGTATATTCATCACACCTTTCTTATCTATTCGTCTTCAACGAATGGATATCTAGGATGCTTGCATACCCTGTCTATGATAAACAGTGATGCAATGGAGATTGGCGTACACCTGTCTCTTTCAATTCTTGTTTCCTCGGAGTGTATGCCAGGCAGTGTAATCTGGGTCACATAGCAGTCCTATTGCAGTTTTATTTTTTGAGGAATCCCCACACTGTTCTCCATAGTTGCTGTACTAGCTTGCATTCCACCAACAGTGTAAGAGGCTTCCCTTTTCTCTGCAACCTCTCCAGAATTTATTGCTTGTAGACTTTTGGATAGAAGTCAATTTGACTGGTATGGAACCTTATTGTGGTTTTGATTTGCATCTCTGATAATGAGCATCATCATATGTTTGTTAGACATCTGTATGTCTCCTTTGGAGAAAAGTAATCTCAGTTCTTTGGCCCAATTTCTGATTGGGTCATTTATTTTTCTGGAATTGAGCTGTAGGAGTTGCTTGTATATGTTTCAGATTAATTTGTTGTCCATTGTTTCGTCTGCCATTTGCCTTAATCATCATTTTAAAATATGCTTTTCACAGAAGCTGATGATATTTTTTGGCTGATCTAGGGATGAATAGACAAAGTTGGAAGTTTTAACTTGCAAACAATATACTCCTTTATTGGAGATAATTTTCTTTTCAAATCTAGACTTTATTAAGATTTACATATTTAAGTTTTATTTCTTGTTTGTTTCATTATTTAGGCTATATTTTTCAAACAGAGGCCTCTAATCCTGAACAGCGGTGAGTAAATCATAAACAGAAATAGTCATATGATTTGACTGTTTATTTCAACTGGAGAACATATTATATCAAAGAACATCAAACAGGTCAATATGGAATAGTCATCACATAAGAATGTACAAAACAAAGAAAAAAAAATCTTCATTAGTAATTTAAAAGAATGTCTCATATACATTAACAGCAAAGAAAAATCAAGGGAAATAGAAAATTGGCATATGCACACAGTGTGACACCGAGATGAACAGAATAGAATGAAACATCAGTGTGTCAGGAAAATATCAGGATGCTGGTGGTTAGGAAACCACTGAAACATGTGGAGTTTAAAATCACACAAATGTTGGGCCATGTGGGTAGCAATAAAAACAGCAAAATGTGGCTGAATCTCAACATGATAAGGAGCCGATGTAACATAAGTAGAATCTAGATAGGGTGAGGTGGGATAGAAAATGAAGTAGTAAAAAAAAAAAAAAAAAAGCTACTCCTGTCAAGAACATAAGGAGAACATTTGCTGTTATTCAGTCATTAAGTCAGCTCTGGCTCTTTGTCACCCCATGGACTTTAGCCTGACAGGCTTCCCTTCACTATTTACCACAATTTGTTCAGATTTCCGTCCATAGAATCAGTGATGTTATCTAACCATCCCATCACTGGCTACCCACTTCTCCTTTACCTTCAATCATTCCCAGCGTCAGGACATGTGGCCAAAGGAAGAAAAACAAACAAACAAACCGAAAGATACCTAAGTATTCCAAGGAGAGGTGTTGAATCTGTTTAGGATATAGATTCAGAAAAAGCTTTTGACAAAATTTAACACCTAGTTATGATTAAACCTGTAGAGGAGGAGGGAATAAAGGGAATCTTCTTTAACATAATAAAGGCCATTTAAGGATAAACTCACCACAAACAGTGTTCTCTATAGTAAAATTCTGAAACCATGACCCCTAATTCATGAATACAAGAAAGATGCTTCTTATTCACCATGGTTACTCAACACAGTCTTGGGACACCTAGCTACTGCAAACAGAGAATAGGAAGACGAAGGAAAAAAAGTTTCAAATGAAAAGGAAAATAAGAGGTAAAACTGTCCCTGTTTGCAGATGATATGATACTATGCACAGAGAATCCTACCATACAACCAGATAATTGCTAGCAGTACTTCATGAATTCAGGGAAGTGTCTGGCTATAAAATTAACACAGCAATCTCTGGCATTCCTATAAACTGACATCAAAAACAAATTAAGAAAGGAATCCCAGTCACCACTGCAAGAAGAATAAAATTCCCCAAAGTAAACCTGGGAAAAGATTTGTGTGCTGAATTGAATAAGACATGGAGGAAATAAATCAAGGGTGACAAAATGAATAAGTATAACATTCTCTTTGACTTGGAGAATCAATACTATGAAAATGGCTGTGCGACAAAAAGCAGTTTACATATTCAAAGCAATTGCTTTGAAATTGCCAATGACATTTTTCACAGAACTAGATAAATTTTTTTTACAACTTGTTGGGAAATGTAAAAGACCTTGAATAGCCATGCTATCATGAGAAAAATAAGCAGGTCTGGAGGAATCAGGTTTCCTGTTTTCAGTCTGTAATTCAAAGTTGTAGTCATCCACACAGCATGAAACTTCCAAAAAAAAAAAAAAAGGAATACAGCCCAATGGAACAGATAGAAGACCCTGAAATAATCTCTTGTCCAAATGCTTACCTAATCTATGACAAAGGATGCAACAATATACAATGGAGAGAATATATTATCCTTTATAGGTGCTGCTGGAAAATTTTGAGAGATAAAGATGAAAGTACAATTAGGACGCTCCCTTTTGTTGTTTAGTGGGAAGTCATATCTGACTCCTTGTGATGTCATGGACTGCATCAGGCAAGCCTCAATAGGCACCACAATCTCCCGGAGCTTGCTCAAGTTCATATCTATTGCATTGGCAGTGATGCCATCCAACACACTCATTCTTGTCACACCCTTCTCCTTCTACCTTCAGTACTTCTCATTATCAGGGTCTTTTCCAATGAGTTGGCTGTTTGCATCAGATAGACAAAGTATTAGAGCTTCAGCTTCACTAGCAGTTCATCCAATGGTTATTTTGGGCTGATTTCCTTGACGATTGACTAATTTCATCCCCTTGCTGTCCAAGGAACTCTCAAGAATCTTCTCCAATACCACAATTCAAAAGCATCAATTCTTCAGGATTCTGCCACTTTTGTGGTCCTGCTCAATCAACTCTATGTGAATACCGCAAAGACCATAGACTTGACTATACCAAAGTTTGTGAGCGAACTGGTGTCTTTTCTTTTTCACACATGTCTCGATTTCTCATAGCTTTTCTGACAAGAAATATTTGTTTTCTAATTTGATGGCCAAAGTCACCATCTGGAGTGATTTTAGAGCCCAAAAAGATAAAATACGTCAATGACTTCCATTTTTCCCCTTCTATTTGCCATGGAGTGATAGGACCGGGTGCCATGATCTTAGTTTTCAGAATGTTTAGCTTTAAGCCAACTTTTTCACTCTCCTCTTTCACTTTCATCAAGAGGCTATTTTACTTCTTCTTCACTTTCTGTCAAAAGGGTGGTGTCATGTACATATCTGAGGTTAGTGAAATATGTCCCAGCAATCTTGCTTCCATCTTGTGCTTCCTCTAGCCCAGCATTTCACATGATGTACTCTGTCTATAAGTTAAATAAGTAGGGTGACAACATACAGTCTTGATGTACCCCGTTTCCTATTTGGAAGCAGACTGTTGTTCATGTCCGTTCTAACATGTTGCTTCCTGACCCTCATACAGATTTCTCAAGGGGCACATCAGGTGGCCTCGTATTCCCATTCCCTTTGGAATTTTCCATAGTTTATTGTGATCCACGCAGTCAGAAGCTTTGGTATAGTCAATAAAGAAGAAATAGATGTTTCTATGGAAGTCTCTTTCTTTTTTGATGAACAAGCAGATATTAGCAATTTGATCTCTGATTCCTCTACCTCTTCTAAAACCAGCTTGAACATCTAGAAGTTCATGGTTTACATATTGCTGAAGCTTGGCTAAGAGAATTTTAAACATTGCTTTACTAGCGTGTGAGATGGGTGCATTTGTGTGGTAGTTTCTGCATTCTTTGGCACTGGCTTTCTTTGGAATTGAAATGAATGCTGACCATTTCCATTCCTGTCGCCACTGCTGAGTTTCCAAGTTTGCTGAGAGTGATCAACGAAATTTAGTACTTCTATGACTTCTAAAATCCAGCAAATGGTGACCATTTCAACTCTTATACCTCTGATATGTCTGACCCAGCTTGAACATCTGGAGTTCCTCAATTCATGGAATGATGAAGAGAAGCTTAGTGGATTTTGAGCATAACTTTACCTGCTTGGAAGACAAGTGAAGTTGTGCAGTGGTTTTTATCATTCGTTAGTACTGTCTTTCTTGCGGACTGGGGTAAGAATTTCCTTTTTCTAGTTCTGTGACCACTGCTAAATTTTCCACATTTGCTGACATATTGAATGTCACACTTTCATAGCATCAATATTTGGAATTTTATGCAGCACTGACAGAATTCCATCACCTACATTAGCTTTGTTGACAGCAGTGCTTTTTAAGGCCCACTTGACTTCACATTCAAGAATGGCTGGCTCTGTGGGATTCATCACAGTGTCCTGGTTATCTGGGGCAGTAAGATCTTTTTGTCCTAAAGTTCTTTGCATGCTTTCCATCTTGTCTTGATCTCTTTTCCTTCTTTTAGGCCTTTCAATTTTCTGTCCTTTACTGAGCCCACCTGTGGATGAAATGTTGCATTTATATATTCAGATTTTTTAAGAGATTTTTTTTTAGTCTTTCCGCTTCTTTTGATTTCTTATATATCTTTGCATTGTGTACTGCAGGAGTGCTTTACATCTCCTTTCTCTTCTCTGGAAATCTGAACTTTGTTTGGGTACTTTTGCCTTTTCCACTTGCTTTCTGCTGCTCTTCTTTCCTCAGCTATTTGTACATCCTCCTCCATGCTTTTCTTTTTCTTTGGCATTGTTTCACTCACTGTTTGCTGTACAATATTTTGCACCTCCTTCCCTAGTTTTTGAGGTGCTCTGTTTACTAGATATAAACCCTGGAATCTCTTTGCCACCTGCACTGCATATTCATAGAGGATTTGATTTTCTAGTCCCTGGCTGGCCTAGTAGTTGTGCACCTGACCTTCTGAATTTGGCAGATTGTTACTGATGATCGGATCCATAGTGGGCTCCAGATTTTTTTTTCCCCTGAACTTATACACTTCTCCCTCTGATTATATAGTCAGGCTGATACCATTAGGCACCATTTGGTGATGTCCATGTGTAAAGCCATCTCTTGTGTGGTTGTCAAAGGATCTTTGCTTTGACCACTACATTTTCTTGACAGTTTGATTAGTCTTTGTTCTGCTTCATCTTTTATTCCAAGGCCAAACTTTCCTGCTATTCCAGATATCTCTTGACTTTGTCCTTTTGCATTCCAATCCCTTATGATGATAAGGACATCTTTCACTTGCTGTTAATTCAAGGAGGTGTTATTGGTCTTCACAGAACTGATGAATCTGAACATCTTCAGGATCAGAATTCAGGGCAGAGACTAGCATTACAGTGATTTTGAATGGTTTGCCTTGGAAATGAACTAAGGTCATTCTGTCATTTTTGAGGTTGCACCCAAGTAGTGCGTAGTGAAGTGATTCTAAAATTATAGCAGATTGGGGAAGTAGAATCATAGAAAAAATTAGAACATTGTCTTAGAGTAAAAAAACTTGATTCTTGCCTAAAAAATACCCAACGTGGAATCTGGGGAGAATAGAAGAATTTCTATATGAGGAAGAAGACTCAGGGTGTGAGAGTTTAGCAAGATGAGGACAAAGAACTTCTTTTTTATCCATTTCTGGAATCACATTTAGGAGTATCTCTTTAAGAAGCTTGCTATGGCATTCAATAAGCAAAGTCTTTTGCATTGAAAATATGAAAGAATTTTTTTTTTGAAGTGTCCGCTGTTGAGTTTTCTGAGAGTTGGAGTGATTTCACTGACCAGAGTCAGTGATATCTATTGATTCCAAGGAACCAAGAATAAATTAATTAAGGAAGCAATTACCTGTCTTTAGTAGGAATCTTGTGTGAGTATTAGTGATTGTGGCAGCAGTGTGTGTGAGTCCCCAGGAGAAAGGAGCAATGAGCAGGTGAAATCCATTTACCGCGGGGTGGGGGTGGGGGGGCAGGGGGCGGGCATTAGCCAGAGCATAGGAATCTGTGAATGTGCATATATTTTTGAGAACCCATTTCGTTGTGGCATCCCTAAGGACTAGGTGAACAGATGCAATTTCAGCCAATTGGGTGAGACTGGAGTACTATTCTTAACGAGAGAAGCCTGAGGGCAGGAAGAATGGAGCAAACCTCCAGCGACATTGCATTGTTTATAATGAGGGTGTTGCTACTCATAAATGACACTAATACTTTTCATTCTAAAGTTGTTGGCCACAGATGGCTCCACAAAATGTAAGAAGAGTGGGTAGTGTGGATACTGGCATCACTGCCTGAAAGGTGTCATTTAAGGGTCTGTGCATGGATGAAAACACATCCTGTGGAAATTTGGAAAGGCTTTTAAAATGAGATGAGTTTTGTGGTTCAGTCACCAAATAATGTGCTTGGGGTGATTCTTTGATATCCCTCCCCCCCATAGAAGGCAGCATTATTTGGCATTGACTCTCTTTGAGATTGGAATGAAAACTGACTTTTTACAGTCCTGTGGCCATGGCTGGGTTTTCCATATCTGCTGGCATGCTGAATGTAGAACTTTCACAGCATCATCTTTCAGGATTTGAAATAGCTCAACTGGAATTCCATCGCATCCACTAGCTTTGATCATAGTGATGCTTACTGAGACCCACTTGACTTCAATTTCCAATATCTTTTTTGTACAGTTCTGTGTATTCTTGCCACCTCTTATTATCTTCTGCTTCTGATGGGTCTCTACCATTTCTGTCTTTTATTTAGCCCATCTTTGCATGAAATATTTCCTTGGATTCTCTAATTTGCTTGGAGAGATCTCTAGTCTTTCCCATTCTATTATTTACCTCTCCTTCTTTGCATTGATCCCTGAGGAAGACTTTCTTATCTCTCCCAGCAATTCTTTGCAACTCTGCATTCAAATGGGTATACATTTCCTTTTCACCTTTGCTTTTTACTTCCCGTCTTTTCACAACTATTTGTAAACGCTCCCCACATGCATTTAAATTTTTGAAATTTCTTTATCTTGGGGATGGTGTTGATCTCTGTCCCGTACAATGTCACGAACCTACATTCATAGTTCATCAGGCTCTCTGCCTTCCAGAACTAGTCTATTAAATCTTGGCTTGGGTATCAGGATTCTACAAAGGATGGTTTTGATTTATTCTCCCGCTGCACCTGGCCCCACAAGGTTAGGGTAACAAAATAAACAGGGATGTTTCCTCACCTGGAGAAGGAAATGAAAAATGCCATGGCTAGTAGAAGGAAAGACATTATAAAAATTAGGAGAGAAGCAAATTCAAAAGAAACAAACGAGAACACAGCAGAAATCAACAAATATAAAAGCTGGTTCAATGAGACGAAAAATAAAATTGAAAAAAAAAAAACATTATCCACAGTCATCAAGAAACAAAGGAAGAAAAATCAATCAACAAAATTAGAAATGAAACTGGAGAAACTATATCAAACAATACAGAAATACAAAGGATCATAAGAGACTACTATCAGTAACTATATGCCAATAAAATGTACAACTGTGAAGAAATGAACAAACTCTTAGTGCAGTATAACTTTCCAAAACTGAAGCAGGAGGAAATAGAAACACTTAACAGACATGTCACAAGCACGGAAATATAAACTGTAGTCATAATTCTTCCAGCAAACAAAAGCCCAGAACCAGGTGCCTTCAGAGCTGAATTCTTAAAAAAAAAAAAAAAAAAAAAATTGACAAGAGCTAACACTTATTTTTCATTGACTATGCCAAAGCCTTTGACTCTGTGGATCACAACAAACTGGAAAATCCTGAAAGAGATAGGAATACCAGACCACCTGACCTGCCTCTTGAGAAATCGGTATACAGGTCAGGAAGCAACAGTTAGAATTGGACATGGAAAAACACACTGTTTCCAAATAGGAAAAGGAGTACGTCGAAGTTGTATATTGTCACCTTGCTTATTGACGTTATATGCAGAGTACATCCTAAGGAACTCTAAGCTGGAAGAAGCACAAACTGGAATCAAGATTGCCAGGAGAAATATCAACAACCTCAGATGTGCAGATGACACCACACTTATGGCAGAAAGTGAAGAGGAACTCAAAAGCATCTTGATGAAAGTGAAAGAGAAGAGTGAAAAAGTTGACTTGAACCTCAACATTCAGAAAACGAAGATCATGGCATCTGGTTCCATCACTTCATGGGAAAAAGATGGGGAAACAGTGGAAACAGTGTCGGACTTCATTTTTTGGGCTTCAAAATCACTGTGGATGCTGATTGCGGCCATAAAATTAAAAAATGTTTACTCCTTGGGAGCAAAGTTATGACGTACCTAGATAGCATATTAAAAAGCAGGGAGAGTACTTTGCCATCCAAGGTCTGTCTAGTCAAGACTATGTTTTTTCCAGTGGTCATGTATGGATGTGAGAATTAGACTGTGAAGAAAGCTGATGGCTGAAGAATTGATGCTTTTGAACTGTGGTGTTGGAGAAGACTCTTGAGAGTCCCTTGTACTATAAGGAAATCCAACTAGTCCATTCTAAAAGAGATCAGTCCTGCGTGTGCTTTGGAAGGACTGATCTTAAAGCTGAAACTCTAGTACTTTGGCCACCTCATGCGAAGAGTTGACTCACTGGAAAATACTCTGATGCTGGGAGGGATTGGGGGCCAAGGAAAAGGGGATGAAAAATATGAGATTTCTGAATGGCATCACCCACTTAATGGAGGTGAGTTTGAGTGAACTCCGAGAGTTTGTGATGGACAGGGAGGCCTGGCGTGCTGTGATTCATTGGGTCACAAAGAGTCGAACACGACTGAGCGAATGAACTGAACTGAACTGAACACTGATTCTACTCAAATTCTTCAGGAAATTTGCAGAGTTAATGAAATTTCCAAAGTCATTCTATGAGGCCACTGTCACCCTGACCCCAAAACCAGACAAATATGCCACAAGAAAAGAAAAGTACACTCCAAAAACACTGATGGACATAGATGCAAAAATCCTTAACAAAATCTTAACAAACAGAATCCAACAGCATTTTAAAAAGATCAAGTGGGCTTTATCTCAGGGATCCAAGGATTCTTTAATATCTGCACGTCAATCAAAGTAATACACCACGTTAACAAATTGAATGATAAAACGCATATGATTATCTCAATAGATATAGAGAAGGTCGTCGACAAAATTCAACATTCATTTATGACAAAAAAAAAAAAAAAAACCTCCAGAAAGAAGGAATAGAAGGAACATACCTCAATATAATAAAAGTTATATATGACAAACAAACAGCAAAGATGATCCTCAATGGTGAAAAATTGAAAGCAGTCCCCCTAAAGTCAGGAAGAAGACAAAAATGCCCACTCCCACTGCTACTATTAAACACAGATTTAGAAGTTTTAACCAGGCAATCAGAGAGGAAAAGGAAATAAATGGAATCTCTTTTGGAAAAGAAGAATTAAAACTGTGAGTCTTGGCCGATATCATGATCCTCTACATAGAAAACACTAAAGACTCCACCAGAAAATGACTAGTGCTGATAGTCCCTTGGACAGCAAGGAGATCCAATCATCCATTCTAAATGAGATCAATCCTGGGTGTTCATTGGAAGGACTGATTCTAAAGCTGAAATTCCAATACTTTGGCCAACTCATGCGACCAGTTGACTCAAGGGAAAAGACTCTGATGCTGGGAAGAATTGGGAGCGGGAGGAGAAGGGAAGGACAGAGAATGAGATGGATGGATGGCATCACCGACTCGATGGACATGAGCTTTAGTGAACTCCGGGAGTTGGTGTTGGACAGGGAGGCCTGGAGTGCTGTGATTCACGGGAACCCAAGGAGTCAGACACGAGTGAGCAACTGAACTGAACTGAACTAAACTGAAGCAATAAATATAGTAAAGTTGCAGGATGTAAAATTAACACCCAGAAATTCTCTGCATACCTACTTACTAACATTAGAAAACAGAAAGACAAATTTAGGAAACATTCTTATTCACCATTGAAATTAAAAGAATAAAATACTTAGAAATAAATCTACCTAAAGAAACAAAAGACATATATATATATATATATATATATATATATATATATATATATATAAAACTAAAAAAAAAAAACCCACTGGTGAAAGAAATCAAAGAGGACATAAATAGATTGCGAAATATACCATGTTTATGGATTGGAAGTATCAGAATAGTGAAAATGAGTATACCACCTAAAGCAATCTATAGATTCAATGCAATCCCTATCAAGCTACCAAAGGTATTTTTCACAGAACTATAAACAAATAATGTCACAATTTGTATGGAAATACCAAAAACCTCGAATAACCAAGGCAATCTTGAGAAGGAAGAATGGACCTCGAAGAATGAACCTGCTTGATTTCAGGCTATACTACAAAGCTGTAATCATCAAGACATTATGGTACTGGCACAAAGATAAAATATAGATCATTGGAACAAATAGAAAGCCCAGGAATGAAGCCACACACCTATGGACAACTTCTCTTTGAAAAGGGAGGCAGGTATCTACAATGGAAAAAAAAAGAAAAAGTCTCTTAAACAAGTGGCGCTAGGAAAGCTGGTAATCCAAGTGTAAAAGAATGACACCAGCAAAGAGGTAACACCTCATCCTGGTCAGAATGGATGCTACCTTAAAGTCTACACGAAAGAAATTCTGGAGTGGTGTGGAGAAAGGAGAACCCTCTTACACTGTTGGTGGATCAGCAAACTACTATAGGCACCATGGAGAACATTGTGGAGATTAGGTAAAAAATTGGAAACAGTACTGCCATATGACCTAGCGATCCCACTGCCTGACATACACACCAAGGAAACAAGAACTGAAAGAGACACGTGTACCCCAATGGTCATCACAGCACTGTTTATAATTGCCAGGAAATGGAAGCAACCTAGATGTCCACTGGCAGAAGAATGGATAAGAAATCTTTGGTACATATACACAAAGGAATATTATTTAGTCATTAAAAAGATTTAATTTGAATCAGTTCTAAAGAGGTAGATGAAACTGAAGCCTGTTACAGAAATAGAAGTAAATCAAAACAAAAAACACCACTACGTTACAATAATGCATATAACGAAATTTCAAAATATGATATCAATGACAGTATAGATGAGACGGCAATAGAGACACAAATGTATAGAACAGTCTTTAGGACTCTGTGGGAGAAGGTGAGAGTGGGTTTATTTGAGAGAATATCATTGAAACATGTATATGATTATATGTGAAACAGATCACCAGTCCGGGTTCGATACATGAGACAAGGTGTTCAGGGCTGGTGCACCGGGATGACCTGGAGGTTTGGGATGGGAGTGGGGTGGAAGGAATGTTCACATGAAGAACAATTGTAAACACATGGCTGATTCATGTCAATGTATGGAAAACCCACTCAATGCTACAATTAGCCCCCAATTTAATAAATAAGTTTTTTTAAAATGTACCAAAAAAAAAAAAAAAAGCCTGTTGGTCTTCACCAGTGATCCAGTGGCTTAAGAATTTGTCTGTCAATGCAGGGGACATGGGTTTGATCCTTGGTCTGAGGAGATCACACATACTAGCAAAGTAGATAAACCTGTGTGCCCCCAAGTGCTGAACCTGAGAGCCCTAGAGCTTGTTCGCTGGAAGAGGAGACACTGCCATGAGAAGCTAGCTCATTGCAATGAAGAGTAGTCCCCAACTGCTGCAAGTAGAGAAACTTTCTGCACAGTAATGAAGACAGTGCTGCCGTAAATAAATAAATAAATACTAAAAATTATGAATAAATGAAATCTAGATACATAAATTTCTTCCATGTAATACAAAATTTTTGTATTTATTGATTGTCCAGGTGTTGCTTTACCACTTGAAATATGGAATTCCTGTATTTCAAATATGAAAATCAAGGGCAATATTTCAAACAAAATATAAATTGTCTATATTTCATATATAAGTATCTTGGTGTATATTTTCCTATATGATTCTCTAAATTTCACATATGAAAATCTAGGTGTCAGTTCTATTTGAAAGTTAGAATTCTCTATAATTCACATTTGAAATGCAGGATGGTTATATTTCCTACTGCTAATGTGGAATTCCCTAATTTTGTATGAAAATCTTGGTGTAGATTTTTGTAAATGAAGAATGCAAGTTTCTTTATTTCAATTCTTTATCATCAAAGCTACCAGGGAACTTTAATAGATTTAGGAAAACCTCCAAGATTTTATAAAATTAACACCAAAAAGGGATGTCTGTTTCATCATAGCTAACTGTGACGTAAAAACAGGAAGTCAAGCGATACGTGGAGTAACAGGCAAGTTTGGACTTGGGGTACAAAGTGATGTAGAACAAAGGCTAAAGGCAAAATTTTGCAAATAGAAAGTTTAAAAATGAAAGCAGTGACAGACAGTGAATAGGCTCCAAAATGACTGGGGACAGATTACAGCCATGAAAATATAAGACTCTTGCTCCCAGGAAGAAAAGCTATGACAAACCTAAACACAATGTACTGAGAAACAGAGACATCACTTTGTCAACAAAGGTGCATATAGGCAAAGCTAGGTTGTTTCCCAGTGGATATGTATGTTTGCCTCTCATGTGTGGCCCTACACAGCATGTCTTAGTTTCACTGAGTTAGACAAGGTGGTGGTCCATGTGATGGATTTGTTAGCTTCATATGATGGTGGTTTCAGTCTTTCTGCCCTCAAATGCCCTCTCTCTGCACCTACCATCTTACTGGGGTTTCTTTTCCTTTGGACGGGGAGTATCTCTTCCCTGCTCCTACAGCAAAACACAACCTCTGCTCCTTACATTGGGTGTGAGATATCTCCTCTTGACTGCTGGCTGCTCCGGTGCCACACAGCCACAACTCTCTGCTCCAACAAATTTGGAAAACTCCACAATGGCCAAGGAATGGAAAAGGTCAGTTTTCATTCCAATCGCAACGAAAAGCAATGCCAAAGAATACTCAGATTACTAAACAAAGAGCTTCATCTCACGTGCTGGTAAAATAATGCTGAAATTTCTCCAAGGCAGGCTTCAACAATATGTGAACCATGAACTTCCAGATATTCAAGCTGGTTTTGGAAAAGGGCAAAGGAATCAGAGATCAAATTGTAAACATCCGCTGGATCTCTGAAACTACAAGAGAGTTCCAGAAAACATCTATTTATGCTTTATTGACTATGTCAAAGCCTTTGACTCTCTGGATCACAGTAAATTGTGGAAAATTCTTCAAGAGATGGTAATATCTCGATTCAACAAACATGAGTCTGTGCAAAGTGTTGGAGACACGGAAGGTCAGGGAACCCTGGAGTACTGCTGTCCACGGTGTTGCAGAGTTGGATATGACAGATCAACTGAAAAATAGCAACAACTCGGTCTCACATTTGTCAATAAGGAGGAGATTTTCGAACCTGAATATGGAATTCTGTATATGCCTTTAGAAAAATTACATGCTTCTTTATGAATGATGGACGTCTCTCTATTTCTTTTATGAAAGTCTGGTTGGATATTTTACTTCTTAAACTATGAGGGATTCAATTACTCAGGCACCCAAATTTTACTGAAAATATGTTTACATATAATATGGAGTATTTCAATTTCAAATGTGAAAGTCAGAGTATGCTTTTCCTTATGTGATATATTTCACATATGATTATGGGCACACTGTCGAATTTTCTGTTTCTTGTGTCGAAGTTTGACAGCAGACAGTTCTTCAGCAAAGAGGAAATTCTCAGTTTCACATATGAAAATCTAGGTGCAGGTTTTAAGACATGAATTATGAAAGTCTCTATAATTCATATTTGAAAATTTGGGGACCAAGTTTCCAACATGAAAAGTATTGGTGTATCACATATGAAGATTTTGTTGAATGAAATATCCAATTTTTAATATTACAGTTATGAAATTCTGAATGCAGAGTTCTATTCAGGGAATATGAAAGTCTCTATTTCACGTCTTAAAGTACCGTCACCAATTTTCAACTTGAGTAGTGGAATTTTTTATATTTATCATTTGAAAATCTGTGTGCTAGCATTCCTTCAAGAAATACGGAATAGTGTGTGTTTAACATCAGGCATCTATTTCCCTACAATAAATATGGAATTTTATGTATCATATAGAAAAATCGCTTGAGCTATGAATTTCTTTTTATTTCAGCAAAGAGAATTTGAAGAAAGACCTTCTTCCGTGAAATATGGAATACTTTATATTTTGCATTTGAAAAACTTGGGACAAGAATCAAATATGGAATATGAATTCTCAGTTATTCACATAAGAAAATTTGTGTCAGATTTTCATACATAATTTTTGCAATATTCCATGATTTGTTTAGATCTGTGCCAAACAGGCAATGTACATGCGTCTATGTTTCCTGTAAGAAAATGTGGCCACATAATTCCCTACTTAAATTTAGTATTCTCTTTGATAGTATTTTAAAAAGCAGAGACATTACTTTGCCAACCAATGTCCGTCTAGTCAAGGCAATGGTTTTTCCCGTGGTCATGTATGGATGTGACAGTTGGACTGTGAAGAAAGCTGATAGCCGAAAAATCAATGCTTTTGAACTGTGGTGTTGGAAAAGACTCTTGAGATTCCCTTATACTGCAAGGAGATCCAACCAGTCCATTCTAAAGGAGATCAATCCTGGATGCTCATTGGAGGGACTGATGCTAAAGCTGAAACTGCAATACTTTGGCCACCTCATGCGACGAGTTGACTCACTGGAAAAGACTCTGATGCTGGGAAAGGTTGGGGGCGGGAGGAGAAGGGGACGACGGAGAATGAGATGGCTGGATGGCATCACCGACTCTGTGGACATGAGTTTGAGTGTACTCCGGGAGTTGGTGATGGACAGGGAGGCCTGGCGTGTTGTGGTTCATGGGGTTGCAGAGAGTCGGACACGACTTAGCGACTGAGCTGAACTGAACTGAACTGATATTAAATTTTGAAAGGCTGGGTGAAGATATCCCTACATGATATATGAAAAAAATCTATATTTACTTTTGAAAATCTGGGTGCCAATATTTCTACAGGAAACAGGTAAATCACTAGAGTAAAATCTGGATTTCTAGGTTGTGATGTTCCCACATGAAATATAAGATCTGCATATTTCGCATATGGAAATCTGGATGTCATTTTTACCTCCGTGAAACATGGAGTTCACTTATGAATTTCTGAATGCAGATTTTACTACATGGTGCTCTGAAATTCTGTAAATATATCATTAGAAAATCTGTGTGTCCGTTTCCTACATTAAACATGAAATTCTCAGTATTTCCAAGACCTAAATCTGAGCACACTTTTTGTTACATGAAATATGTAATTGTTTTTATTTCCCTTTTAAAAATCTGGTTTTAGACTTTCCAGCATGATAGACAGAATATGTGGAACTCATGCATAAAATGTGCGTACTAGAAAATCTTACATAAATTAAGGAATACACGTTATTTCATGTATAAAAATCAAGGCACATATTTTCTTGCATGAAGTACGGTATTCTCAACTGAAAGCTAAGGTTTAATAGAAAACAAAATTCTGTAAAATAATTATCCCTAAGTTAAAAATAAATAAACTAAGAAAACTGCCCAAAGCATGGTATTCTGTATTTTATATTTCATCATCTAGATGTAGATGTTTCTAACTGAAGTAGGGAATACTGTATAGCTCACATATTTAAATTTGTAAGCAGAGTCTCTGATATAATGTAATGAATTCTCTATATTTGACGTATGGAAAACTGCTGAGGAATTTTGGACATGGAAAGGTGGAATTTTTGTTCTTTCACACATGAAAACCAGGATACATACTGTCTTAGAAGCGACGAACTCTACTTATTTCAGATATGAAAAT
The DNA here is from genome assembly GCF_049115385.1 of Moschus berezovskii. Classification (NCBI taxonomy): domain Eukaryota; kingdom Metazoa; phylum Chordata; class Mammalia; order Artiodactyla; family Moschidae; genus Moschus; species Moschus berezovskii. The sequence goes on from NC_142489.1 coordinate 83,125,127, forward strand.
TTGGTGTAGTAATTTTACATGAAATTTGCATCTAGTTAAAGCTGTTGTTTATCCAGAAATTATGTATGGATGTGAGAGTTGGACTATAAAGAAAGCTGAGCAGGAAAATTAATGCTTTTGAAATGTGATGTTGGAGAAGTCTCTTGAGAGTCTCTTGGATGGCTAGGAGAAATCCAACCAGACTATCCTAAAGGATATCAGTCCTGAATATTCCTTGCAAGGACTGGGGCTAAAGGTGAAACTCCAATACTTTGGCCAGCTGATGTGAAGAACTGACTCATTGGAAAAGACCGTGATGCTGGGAAAGGTACAATGTGGGAGGAGGAGGGGCAACAGATTATAACTGGAGAGCATACCGAATCATTGGACATGAGTTTGAGTAAACTCAGTGAGTTAGTGAAGGATAAGGAAGACTGACATGCTGTAGTTTATGGGGATGCAAAGATTTGAGCATGACTGAGACACAAAACTGAACTCAACTGAACATGGACCTGTCCATCTGAATAAGAACCAGTTTTCCCCTCAGTTAGTCTCTCCCATCAGGAAGCTTCCACAAGCCTCTTATCTTTATCTATCAGAGGGAAGACAGAATGAAAATCATAACCACAGAAAACTGACCAAACTGATCACCTGGTCCATAGCCTTGTCTAACTGAATGAAATTATGAGCCAGGCATATAGGGCCACCGAAGATGGATGGGTCATATTGAAGGGTTCTGACAAAATATGGTCCTTGGAGAAGGGAATGGAAAACCGCTTCAGTATTTCGGCCTTGAGAAACCCATGAGCAGCATGTAATCCAAAATATAGCATACAGAAAGAGGAACTCCCAAGGTTGGTCTTTGACAAATCTGCTATGACAGATCAGTGGAGAGGAAACGAAAGAAAGAATGAAGGCAGGGAGCCACAGTACAAGCAGAACCCAGTTGCAGATGTGACTCGTGATGAAATGAATTCTGATGCTGTAAAGAGTAATATTGCATAGGAACCTGGAAGGTTAGGTCCACAGCTTTGTGAAGACCTACAGGAACTTCTAGAACTGACACCCATAAAAGATATCCTTTTTATCAGAGGGGAATGGAATGCAAAAGTAGGAAATCGAGAGATACCTGGTGTAACAGGCAAATTTGACTTTGGAGGACAAAATATAGCCAGTCAAAAGAAACAGAGCTTTGCCAAGGGAACACATTGCTCACAGAAAGCACTCATTTCCAGCAACACAAGGCAAGACTCTATACATGGACATAACCGGATGGTCATAACTGAAACCAAATTGATTCTTTTCTCTGCAGCCAAAGATGGAGAAACTATATACAGCCAGCAAAAATGACTGGGATCTATTGTGGTTCAGATCATGAACTCCTTATTGCCAAATTCAGATTTAAATTTAAAATAGTAGGGAAACCACTAGCCTATTCAGGTAGGACCTAAATCATATCCCTTATGATTAGACAGGGAAAGTGACAAATAGATCCAAGGGATTAGATCTGATAGAGTTCCTGTATATCTACGGACAGAGTTTTGTGAAATTGTACAAAGGGCAGTGATCAAGACCATCCTCAAGAAAAAGAAATGCAAGAAGGCAAAATGGGTGTCTGGATATACCTTACAAATTGCTGAGAAGCAAAGAGAAGCTAAAACAAAGGAGAAAAGGACAGATATATTCGTGTGTGCAGAGTTCCAAAGAAGAGGAAGGAGAGATAAGAAAGTCTACCTCAGTGAAAGATACAAAGAAATAGAGGGGAAAATTGGAATGGAAAAGAAGAGATCTCTTCAAGATAATTAAAGATAAAAAAAGGAACATTTCATGCCAAGATGGTCAAAATAAAGACCAGACATGGTATGGACCTAATAGAAGCAGAATATATCAAAATGAGGTGTCAAGAATACACAGAAAAACTATACAAACAGGATCTTCAATACCCAGATAACCTCAATGATGAGATCATTCACCTAGACTCAGACATCTTGGAATATGTAGTCAAGTAAGATTGTAGCCATGAAATTAAAAGACACTTACTCCTTGGAAGGAAAGTTATGACCAACCTTGATAGTATATTAAAAAGCAGAGACATTACTTTGTCAACAAAGGTCTGTCTAGTCAAAGCTATGGTTTTTCCGGTGGTTATGAATGGATGTGGGAGTTGGACAGTGAAGAAAGCTGATCACCGAAAAATTGATGCTTTTGAACTGTGGTGCTGGAGAAGACTCTTGAGAGTCCCTTGTACTGCAAGGAGATCCAACAAGTCTGTTCTAAGGGAGATCAATCCTGGGTGTTCATTGGAAGGACTGATGATACAGCTGAAACTGCAATACTTTGGCCACCTCATGGGACGAGTTGACTCACTCTTAAAGACTCTGATGCTAGGAAAGGTTGGGGGCTGGAGGAGAAGAGGACGACAGAGAATGAAATGGTTGGATGGAATTGCCGCCTCTTTGGACATGAGTTTGAGTGAACTCCGGGAGTTGGTGATGGACAGGGAGGCCTGGCGTGCTGTGATTCATGGGGTCGCAGAGAGTCAGACACGACTGAGCGACTGAAGTGAACTGAACTGAACTGAATCCTTATGAAGTATCATATGGAGAAAACTAGTGGAGCTGATGGAATTCCAGTTAAGTTATTTCACAGGCTAAAAGATGATTCTGTGAAAGTGCTACTCTCAATATGCCAGCAAATTTGAAAAACTCAGCAATTGCCCCAAGACTGGAAAAGTTCAGTTTTCAGTCCAATCCCAAAGAATGTTCACATTACCACACATTTGCCCTTATGTCAAATGCTGGAAAAGTAATGCTCAAAATTCTCCCTTCCAGATTCAACAGTACATGAACAATGAACTTCCACATGTTCAAGCTGGATTTAGACAAGGGTAGGGAAAGAAAGATCAAATTGCCAACATCCATGGGAATCATCAGAAAAGCAAGAGATCTCCAAAAACAAGAAAAACCAAAGCCTCTACTTCTGCTTCATTGTTATGCCAAAGCCTGTGAATGTGGGGATCACAACAAATTGTTAACTAATAATGATAATAATAAAGTGGTGGGAAAACAAGACCACCTGACCTACCTCTTGAGAAATCTATACCCAGGAAATGAAGCAACAGGATATGGGACGATAGGTTGCTTCCAAATCAGGAAAAGATTGTTCAAAGGCTGCATATTGCCACCCTGTTTAATTAAGCTCTATACAGTGTAAAATTTGCGAAATGCCAATCTGGATGATTCACAAGCTTGAATTAATACTGCTGGAAGAAATACAAATAACCTCTATCAAGTAGATTCACTTCAGTTCAGTTCAGTCGCTCAGTCGTGTCCGACTCTCCGCGACCTCATGAATCACAGCAAGCCAGGCCTCCCTGTCCATCACCAACTCCCAGAGTACACTCAAACTCATGTACAGAGAGTCGGTGATGCCATCCAGCCATCTCATTCTCTGTCGTCCCCTTCTCCTCCATCCCCCAACTTTTCCCAACATCAGAGTCTTTTCCAGTGGGTCAACTCGTCTCATGAGGTGGCCAAAGTATTACAGTTTCAGCTTTAGCATCAGTCCTTCCAAAGACCACCAAGGATTGATCTCCTTTAGAATGGACTTGTTGGATCTCCTTGAAGTAAAAGGGACTCTCAAGAATCTTCTCCAACACCACAGTTCGAAAGCATCAATTCTTCGGCGATCAGCTTTCTTCACAGTCCAACTTTCACATCCATACATGACCACGGGTAAAACCATAGCCTTGACTAGACGGATCTTAGTTGGCAAAGTGATGTCTCTGCTTTTTAATATACTGTCAAGGTTGGTCATAACTTTCCTTCCAAGGAGTAAGAGTCTTTTAATTTCATGGCTCCAATCAGCATCTGCAGTGATTTTGGAGCCCAAAAATATAAAGTCTGACATTGCTTCCACTGTTTTCCCATCTATTTCACATGAAGTGATGGGACCAGATACCATGATCTTTGTTTTCTGAATGTTGAGCTTCAAGCCAACCTTTTCACTCTCCTCTTTCACTTTCATCAAGAGGATTTTGTGTTCCTCTTCACTTTCTACCATAAGGGTGGTGACATCTGCATATCTGAGGTTATTGATATTTCTCCCAGCAATCTTGATTCCAGCCTGTGCTTCTTCCAGCCCAGCGTTCCTCATGATGTATTCTGCATATAAGTTAAATAAGCAGGGTGATAATATACAGCCTTGACGTACTCCTTTTCCTATTGGAACCAGTCTGTTGTTCCATGTACAGGTCTGACTATTGCTTCCTAACCTGCATACAAGTTTCTCAAGAGACAGGTCAGGTGGTCTGGGATTCCCATCTCTTTCAGAATTTTCCACAGTTTATTGTGATCCACACAGTCAAAGGCTTTGGTATAATCAATGAAGCAGAAATAGATGTTTTTCTGAAACTCTCTTGCTTTCTCCATGATCCAGTGGATGTTAGCAATCTGATCTCTGGTGCCTCTGCCTTTCCTAACACCTGCTTGAACATCTGGGAGTTCACGGTTCACATATTGCTGAAGCCTGGCTTGGGGAATTCTGAGCATGATTGTACTAGCTTGTGAGATGAGTGCAATTGTGCGGTCGTTTGAGCATTTTTTGTCATTGCCTTTCTTTAGGATTGGAATGAAGAGTGATCTTTTCCAGTCCTGTGGGCACTGCTGATTTCCCAAATTTGTTGGCTTATTGAGTGCAGCACTTTCACAGCATCATCTTTCAAGATTTGAAATAGCTCAACTGGAATTCCATCACCTCTACTAGCTTTGTTCGTAGTGATGCTCTCTAAGGCCCGCTTGCCTTCACATTCTAAGATGTCTGGCTCCAGGTGAGTGATCACGCCATCGTGTTTATCTTCATTGTGAAGATCTTTTATGTACAGTTCTTCTGTGTATCCTTGCCACCTTCTCTTAATATCTTCTGCTTCTGTTAGGTGCATACAATTTCTGTCCTTTATCAAGCCCATTTTTGCATGAAACATTCCCTTAATACCTCTAATTTTCTTGAAAAGGTCTCTTGCTTTTCCTATTCTGTTGTTTTCCTTTTCCTCTCCTTTGCTTTGATCACTGAGGAAGGCTTTCATATCTCTCCTTGCTATTCTTTGGAACTCTGCATTCAGATGCTTATACCTTTCCTTTGCTCCTTTGCTTTTCACTTTTCTTCCATTCACAACTAATTGTGAGACCTCCTCCGATAGGCATTTTGCTTTTTTTACATTTCTTTTCCATGGGGATGGTCCCTGTCTCCTGTACAATGTCACGAACCTCCGTCCATAGTTCCTCAGGAACTCTATTTATCAGATCTAGTCCCTTAAATCTATTTCTCACTTCTACTGTATAATCATAAGGGATTTGATTTTGGTCATATCTGAATGGTCTAGAGCTTTTCCCTACTTTCTTCTATTTCTGTCTGAATTTGGCAATAAGGAGTTCATGATGTGAGCCACAGTCAGCTCCTGGTCTTGTTTTTGCTAACTGTATAGAGTTAGCCATCTTTGGCTGCAAAGAATATAGTCAATCTGATTTCGGTGTTGACCATCTGGTGATGTCCATGTGTAGAGTCTTCTCTTGTTTTGTTGGAAGAGGGTGTTTGCTAAGACCAGTGCGTTCTCTTGACAAAATCTATTAGCCTTTGCCCTGATTCATTCCGTGCTCCAAGGCCAAATTTGCCTGTTACTCCAGGTGTTTCTTGACTTCCTACTTTTGAATTCCAGTCCCCTATAATGAAAAGCACATATTTTTTGGTTGTTAGTTCTAAAAGGTCTTGTAGGTCTTCATAGAACCGTTCAACTTCGGCTTATTCAGTGTTACTGTTTGGGGCATAGGCCTGGATTACTGTAATATTGAATGGTTTGCCTTGGAAACGAACAGAAATCATTCTGTCGTTTTTAAGATTACATCCAAGTACTGCATTTCGGACTCTTTTGTTAACCATGATGGCTACTCCATTTCTTCTAAGGGATTCCTGCTCACAGTAGTAGATTTAATGGTCATCTGAGTTAAATTCACCCATTCCAGTCCATTTTAATTCACTGATTCCTAGAATGTCTATGTTCACTCTTTCCATCTCCTGTTTGACCACTTCCAATTTGCCTTGATTCATGGACCTAACATTCCAGGTTCCGATGCAATATTGCTCTTACAGCATCGGACATTGCTTCTATCACTGGTCACATCCACAACTGGGTATTGGTTTTGCTTTTGCTCCATCCCTTCATTCCTTCTAGAGTTACTTCTCCACTGATCTCCAGTATCATACTGGGCACCCACCGACCTGGGGATTTCCTTATTCAGTATATCCTATTATTTTGCCCTTTGATACTGTTCATGGGGTTCTCAAGGCAAGTATACTGAAGTGGTTTGCCATTCCCTTCTCCAGTGGACCACATTTGGCTATGGTCCATGTGTGATCAGATTGACCAGTTTCTGTGATTATGATTTCAGTGTGTCTGCCCTCTGATGCCCCCTCGCAATACCTACCTGGTGGTGCAGACTCAAGAGACGCCGGCCCCGAAGCAACCGACCACGCAAAGAGACATGGCCCTGAGGAGCTACCACAAACCTGAGGCCAGGGCCGGCGGCTGAGAGGAGCTAACCCACATCCAATAGGCCGTGGCTGGGCGGGCACAGGAGGGCCGAGAGGAGCTACTCCACGTTCAGGGTCAGGAGGGGTGGCCTTAAGGGATACCCCTTGTCCAAGGTAAGGTGCAGCGGCTGCAGTTTCTTGGAGCAGCAGAATGTGGGGAAATGGGAACCAGCTCCCCTGACAGGTCTCTTACACTGAAAACTTCTCGGACGTGGCTTGCCGTTCAATTCCTGTCCCTACCGCCTCCTGCTTGGGCCTCCTCTCCTGGAGGGCGGCCGTGTCCCTGGAAGTCAGAGCTGGGGGAAGAGACAGAAGCAGGAGCTAGAGGCCAGGTCTCCACCTGGCTCCCTTCCTGCTGCGTCTTAAACGATGGCCACAAATACGAAGTGGGCTCACCAGGTGGAGAATCAAATGCGGCCAGGGACCAGTTTTGAAGGTGCAGCCAGAATAAGGTCACTAGCCTACTAGGGGCAGGCACGGTGCGGAGGCGGGTTTCGGGGAGCACTCTGTCTTCAGGTCCTGTGGTCGCCGCCCCTCGCCGGCCCTTAGACGTGGGGCCACTCCTTGAGCATGGCCTTCCCCAGGCTGGGCGGGCAAAGGCGACCGGGGTCCCCATGCTCTGGGCTCGGCCCGCCCTGGGCTTGGTGCAGGGGGCGCCTTGCCATGATGGCGACCCTAGCCTACTGGGCTCCGTGCTCACCAACGCCCCCCATGTCGGACCGAGCATGCCCCGACCCGCGCGCAGCCGGCAGCCGAAACCACCGCCCCACCGGGCCCTCTGGGAGCCGGGCCGCGTGCTTACACCACAAATAAGATGCATTTTTATGTGTATAAAATGTAATTTTTAGGTTCACTTAGAATATATTTTATTTAATAAGTTAAAACTCTGTTGGCACACTGTTAAATGCAGAACCTCCTTTTTAAGAGAACTGCCATATTATATCGACATTTCATATTCTTGGTCTCAGCTTTCACGTCTCCACAATATACCAAGTAGTGGATGCTGTCCAAGAGTGCCCTGTGTACCTAGACATCTGCATTGCCGCCAGGGGTGGGGACGATTCCAGAAGCCTGTCCCCCCGGCAGGCTTCTGAGCTCGTAATCATATTGAATGTATGGAGCGAAATGAAATCAAAACCGTATTTTTGTACAGTTTTGAATTTTCTACTTCGAACCGACCACCTCCCGGCCTCACAGAGAGCTTACAGAGTGCAAATCTGTCTTTACTTGGCTTGGTCATTGCAGTATTTTTGCATCTGTGGGGCCCACTTTTTTTGTTCTGTAGTTTCCAATATATATGTAAACTGAACAATCTGTAACGGGCTGAATGAAACTAAGATTTTTTAACTCTTTCAAAAAAGAATAAGTGTGTGGCCCCATGGGGAGGGGGATATATAGGGTTGCTCAGGGCCTCTTGAGCAGCACCTGGTGTACTGCAAGTATCACATTCATGACCTTAAACGGTGCCACAGCAAGATGCAGAAGTAGGGCAATTTCAACAGAAGTAACCAGACCTCCCCAAACCATGCCCATAAGCAGATCTCCAGATGCAGCAAGAGCAGCTTCTCAAGGCCGCCTCCAGAGCACTAGTTGGTGGCAAGGGGTATGAGGCCAAGAGTAGCCTGCTGTTTGCTGCCAGCCTGATGTTCCGAAGATCCCCTCTCAGGGCCTGGACCCCAAAACAACATGGACCCGGCCTGGCAGGCATCAACATGGACTCGGCCAGTCAGTGCCCAAGTGCCCCATCAAGAGCAGGAGTGGGGTGGACGGCTTCCAGGATGAAAGCCCTGAGAAGTCAGACACTGTGGAGCAGAGACGGGAGAACTCCCCGGCCCCGGAGGGATCATTCCAGAATCTGATCGGGGCCCTCCTGGGTCCAGGGGCTGAGCAGGCGCAGATGGGGCACTAGCCCCTGATACACCGGCTTGTGACACAGGTGTCCGGCCCTTGAATTTGAACATGAATATGGGGCTGACGGTGAACAGGAAAGGCAACTCCCTCTTCATGGACACACTGATGGCCATCGGGACCACCACCTTGCAGACGTTTGTCAGGGGAGTAACAGCCGGCAAAAGGAAGTTCATCAAGGACAGGCGAGACCAGCCCTTTGACAAAAGACTGTGCTTCAGCGTGAAGGAGACTGAGAGCCCCTACAGGTGCCAAGATATCGTGGTCTGGAAGCAGGACAGCTTCACCCACATCGTGCTGTTCATATTGTCACCGTGCTTATTTAAATTATATGTCATAATCACTTCGGTCGTTCAGTCGTGTCAGACTATTTGTGACCCCATGAACTGCAGAACGCCAGACCTGCTTGTCCGTTATCAACCCCTTGAGTATACCCAAACTCATGTCCATTGAATCGGTGATACTCTCCAACCACCTCATTCTCTGTCATCCCTTTCTCTTCCTACCCTCAATCTTTCACATCGTGAGGATCTTTTCCATTGAGTCAGTTGTTTGCATCGGGTGGCCAAAGTATTGGAGTTTCAACTTCAACATCAGTCATTCCAATGAACATCCAGGACTGATCTCCTTTAGGATTGGCTGGTTGGATATCCTTGCAGTCCAATGGACACTCAAGAGTCTTCTCCAACACCATGGTTCAAAAGCATCAATTCTTGGCACTCAGTTTTCTTTATAGTCTGAATAACACATCCATACTTGACTACTGGAAAAACGATAGCTTGACTAAACAGAATTTATTGGCAAATCAGGTCTCTGCTTTTTATTTATGCTGTCTAGGTTGATCATAGCTTTCCTTCCAAAGAGTAAGCATTTTTCATTTCATGGCTACAATCACCATCTGCAGTGATTTTGGAGCCTCCTCCTGGGGGGGGAAAAAAAAAAAAATATATATATATATATATATATATATATATATATATATATATATATTGGCAGCCACTCTTTCCCCACCAATTTGCCAGAAGTGATGAGACTGGAGGCCATAATCTGAGTTGATAAAAGTTGAAATTTAAGCCAAAGTTTTCATTCTCCTCATTATGTTAATCAAGAAACTCTTTAGTTGTTCTTCACTTTCTGTCATAATTGTGGTGTCACCTCCATATCTGGGTTGTTGATATTTCTCCCAGCAATCTTGATTCCAGTTTGTGCTTCCTTCAGCCCAGCGTATCTCATGATGTACTCTGCATAAAAGTTCAATAAGGAGGGTGAAAGTACAGCCTTGACATATTCATTTTCCTATTTGGAACCAAGATGTTGTTCCATGTCCAGTACTATCTACTGATTCCTGACCTGCAAACAAGTTTCTCAAGGGACAAGTTAGGTGGTCTGGTATTCTGATCTCTTTCAGAATTTTCCATAATTTATTGAGATCCACACAGTCAAAGTTTTTTGCATAGGAAATAAAGAAGAAAGAAATGTTTTTCTGGAACTCTCTTGCTTTTTCGATGATCCAGCAGATGTTAGCTGTTTGATCTCTGGTTCCTCTCCCTTTTCTAAAATCACCTTGAACTTGTGGAAGTACACGGTTCACCCACTTTTGAATCCTGGCTTGGAGAATATTGAACATTATTTTCTAGCATGTGAGATGAGTGGAATTGTGCGGTAGTTCGGAGCATTCTTTGGCGTTGCATTTCTTTGGGATTGGAATGAAAGATGATCATGTCCAATCCTGTGATCACTGCTGAATTTTCCCAGTTTTCTGACCTGTGGAGTGCAACATTTTCACAGCATCATCTTTTAGGATTTGAAATACCTGAACTGAAATTCTGTCACTTCCACTGGCTTTGTTCATAGTGATATTTCCTAAAGCCCACTTGAATTCCCATTCCAGGATGTCTGTCCATATGTGAGCATAAGTGATCACATCATTGTGAATTTTGAGTGAACTCTGGGAGTTTGTGATGGACAGGGAGGCCTGGGGTGCTGTGATTCATGGGGACACGACTGAGCGACTGAACTGAACTGAACTGAAAGATCTTTTCTGAACAGTTCTGAGTATTTGTTGAAGCTCTTCTTAATAGTTTCTGCTTCATTAGGTCTATAACATTTTGGTTCTTTATTGAGCCCTTCTTTGCATGTAATAGTCCCTTGATATCTCAAATTTACTTAAAGGGGCTCTCGTCTTTCTCATTCAATTATTCCTATCTATTTCTTTACATTGATCACTCAGGAAGGCTTTCTTAACTCTCCTTGATATTCTTTGCACCTCAGCAATCAAATGGATAAATCTTTCCATTTCTCCTTTGCTTTTGGCTTCTCTTTTTTTTTCACAGAACATTGTAAGGTTTTCCCAGACAGCTTTTTTGCTTTTCATTTTCTTGGGGATGGTCTTGGTTCCTGTCTCCTGTAGAATATCACAAACCTCCATCCATAGTTCACACGTAGTGTACAACATGCTAAATGCCAGACTTTATGAAGCACAGGCATGAATAAAGATTGCTGCAAGAAATGTCAACAGCCTCAAATGAAGTCACTCTTATGGCAAAAATTAAGTAGATATAAAGAACCTCTTGATGAAAATTAAAGAGGAGAGTGAAAATTTTGAATTAATATTCAACATTCAGAAAACTAAGATCATGTCATATGGTCCCATCCCTGTTTAAAATATGGGTATAGAAACAATGGAAGTACTGATAGACTTTATTTTGGGGGGCTCCAAAATAATTGAAGATTGTGACTGCAGCCATAAAATTAAAAGCGCTTGGTACTTGGATTAATAGCTATGAACTACCTAGACAGCCTATTGAAAAGCAGAGATATTGCTTTGCCAGCGAAGGTCCACCTGGTCAAAGTGATGGTTTCTCCTGCAGTAATGTACGGATGTGAAATTTAGACTGTAAAGACAGCTGAGCATGGAAGAATTGATGCCTTTAAAATGAGGCATTGGTGAAGACCCTTGAGAGTCTCTTGGACTGCAAGGAGGCTAAAGGAAATCAGTCCTGAATATACATTGGAAGCACCGATGCTGAAGCACAAACTCCAATAATCCGGAGCCCTGATGCAAAGAACTGACTTATTGGAAAAGATCCTGATCCTGGGAAACATTGAAGGCAATAAGGGAAGAGAATGATAGAAGATGAGGTGGTTAAATGGCGTCACCGACTCGATGGACATGAGTTTGAGTAATCTCTGGGAATTGGTGATTGACAGGGAAACAAGTCAAGCTGCAGTTCATGGGGTCGCAAAAGTTGAACATGACTTAGAGACTGGACTGAATTGAACTTAAATGGAGAATTACCTACATTTTTACGTGCAAATATGGTGATGCTTGTTTTACTCCATGATATACTGCACTTTTTTTTCTTCATTTTAAGAAAATCTGGAAGCTGTTTTTTTTTCTTTTTGTTTGTTTTGTTTTTAATGTGAAATGTAGACCAGTCTACACCTCATATATGAATCTGTGTGGTGGTTCTCTACTATTAAGTGTGAAGTTCTAGAAATTTCACACATGAAAATCTTAGCACTGCTTTTTGAAGACATGGAAAACCAGTATGAAATTGGAACTATTTCTACTGCACAAGTGAAAATATGGGCACCACTGTTTCTTCATGGAGTAGAGAGTTAGTTTTATTTCTCAAAGCATATCCCAAAAGAAAGAATGGATTCCATGAAGTGGGAAATGGCTTGCATTTACTGTATCAAAACATGGAGGGGAAGACTCCGTCATGGAATTTGGACTTCTGTACACTTCATATTTGAGTTCAGAATGGATATTTTCCTATATAAAAAAAGGAAATCTCTATATTTCATATGAAGCACTGGTTCTTCAATTGCAGAAACACCTATGTGCCCTGTTTGCCTATGTTTCAATGTACCTTGCACATTTGTGTGTGTCTAGCCACGTAGGCTTGTTTCCTGTGTTTGTGTGTTTTCCTGTGTGGATGTGCATCCAAGCACAGCTGACACAGAGATGAAAATCACAGACCACGCGATATGGAGCAAGCGGAAAGAGGCACCAGGCATCCACAGACTGGGAGAGATTGGCCCATGCATCTCTGAGGTGGTCCTTCCTGCTCAAGACAAGACTGAGGAAAAGATGACCAGTTACAACTCAGTACTGTGCGTTCATAAATCTGGGTTTACATCAAGAGACATGAAGAATCTCATAGTTTCTGCTGTGGTCATGTGTGTTTGTAGCAGGAAGAGGATGTGGAACACTTGAAGAGTCATCCAGTATAACTCCAGTGGTGTGGGGGTTTGAAATTATAGCCTGTGGACCCTTCAGTCTGGGGAAAGAGGGCTGGCCTGTGGAAATGGTGCACACGGCTATAACTGGAAATAAGAGTATAAAGAGGTGAAGGTCCTTCAGAAAAGAGTAGAAACTGAAAGAAGGAGAAACAGAAAGAAAACCTACTGCACTGTAAAAAATTTCCAAATTAGAGGAAGGCCCTGGGAGAGTGCTGCCTCGGATCAGCCAATCACGTAGCACACTCTCTCTTTATGAGTGATCAACAATAGCATCTTGTGAGACGAATGACATGAAAAGGTAAAATCCTTAATTGTGAAACCACACACATCCAAGAAAACACAGGGTGACCTTGGCCATGTCCAGGTACTTCCTGCCTATCTGAAAGCTCAGAAAGGTGAAGAAAGTGCAGATGTGGGATGGAGGCATTTCCCCCTTTGGTACTGTGTGCCCGTGAGGGACCGAAGATGGGAAAGTAGAACAGTGTGAAACCAATTTTCCCTGTGAGAAGTCCAAAATTACAGTTTGTTTCTGAAGGACCTTTGAAGGAGAATGTTGGGTCCCACAAACAACAACAACAACAACAGATGTCCAAGGGCAAAGGAAAACTAACAAGAATGTAGGAGCAGTGAATTTGCATTTAGAATCAATAAATACCAGCGATGCCTCAAGTGCTCAATAAAACATTTTGTGCACCTATACCCAGAGACCACACAGAGACAGTCAGAACTGCATTTGAGTGATTGAGTGTCTCCTGAAGAGGCATGAGTCAGCAATGCCCTGACAGGGAAGAGAGGCTCTGGCTGCTACAGACCTGGTCATGCAGTTTGTGACATAAACTCTCTCAGAGGATGTCACCTTACAAGCTAACATAAAGCCGCCTAACACACAAAGCACAAGTTGAAGGATGATTATTCCAAAGAAAGTTTTGTACATTTGAGGAAGTTCTAGGACTCCTACAGTTTTCTCAACCTGGGGATCCGTCAAAGAGACTGAGATCCGCAGGGAATTCGCCTTTGGAGGCCAGTGGGGTTTGAATATACAACTTCCACAGGAGTGAAACAGACTGTTGGAGGGCGCACACAAAATCTTGCGTGCACGAGGAGTCAAGAATAAGGAGCAGTGTCCCCAAAAAAGAGTGAGCCAGACTTGCTTGTGAGTGTCCAGGAGTCTCCAGCAGAGTGTGGGATGCAGAGTAGTCACGGGAACTGAATACAAGAGTGCTTGCTCAAATCCTTTTGAAGGAGGTCCCAAGTATTTTCGTTTCCCATATGACAATTTGGGCTCAGTTCAAACAACGAGACCTGAACACAGCCACACCCATTAAGAGAAAATTGAATTAAAGATTCACTGAATAAGGCCCCACATATCAGAGCAGGACCGAGGCTCACTCAGTCTGTTTCTCCCATCAGGATGTTTTCATAAGCCTCTTATCTTTATCCATCAGAGGGCAGAGAGAATGAAAAGGACAATCACAGAAAGCTAATCAAACTGTTCAAATGGATCACAGCCTTGTCTACCTCAATGAAACTATGAAATATGCCAGGTAGGGCCACCCAGGATGGATTGGACCTGGTGGAGAATTCTGGCAAAATGTGGTCAACTGGAGAAGGGAATGGAAAACCACATAAGTATCCTTGCTTAGAAAACCCAATGAACGATATGAAAAGCCAAAAAGATAGGACACTGAAAGATGAACTCTCCAGGTTGGTAGGTGTCTTATCCACTTCTAGAACTCAGTGAGGAAGTAACTCCAGTGAAAATAAAGAGATGGAGCCATAGGAGAAACAACACCGAATTGTGGATGTGAGTGGTAATAAAAGTAAAGTTTGATGTTCTAAAGAATGATATTTCATAGGAAGCTACAAAATTAGGTCCATGATAAAGGTAAAATTTAGGTGGTCAAACAGGAGATGACAAGTGTGAAGATCAAAGTTTCAGCAATCCATTTGTTCATGAATGGAATGGACAAATTTAATTCAAATGATCATTTTATCTTCTAAAGTGGGCAAGAATCCCTAGAGAAGAAATGGAAGAAGCTACCCTCATCAATAAAAAGAGTGTAAATTGCAGTACTTGATTGCAATATAAAAATGAAATATCTCTGCTTATTTTCAAGGCTAACCATTCAGTAGTACTGTAATCCAAGTCTATGTCATGACCAGGAATGCTAAATTGGAAGTTGAGCTGAAGGTCAGGGTGAAGCTAAGGTTGAGTAGGTCTGTGATTACCAGTAGGACATTCTAGGCCTTACCCCCCAAAATAAGATGCTAATTTCAACATACAGGACTGGAATGGAAAAGTAGGAAATTAAGAACTACCTAAAGTAACAGACATGTTTGGCCTTCGGGTACAAAATAAACCAGGGCAAAACCTCACAGTTTTGCCAAGACAAGTTACTGTCATTGGATACACCCTCTTCCAACAACACGAGACATGACTCCACATATTTACATAATCAGATGAACAATACCGAAATCAAACTGATAATATACTATGAAGTTGAGGATAGTGAATCTCTTTCAGTTCAGTTCAGTTCAGTTCAGTAGCTGAGTCGTGCCCAACTCTTTGCCACCCCATGAACCGAAGCACAAGAGGCCTCCCTGTCAATCACCAACTCCTAGAGTTACTCAAACTCATATCCATTTCGTGGGTGATGCCATCCAACCATCTCATCCTCTATCATCCCCTTCTCCTCCTACCCCCAATCCCTCCCAGCATCAGGGTATTGTCTATTGAGTCAACTCTTCGCATGAGATGGCCAAAGTATTAGAGTTTCAGCTTTAGCATCAATCCTTTCAAAGATCACAAAACACTGATCTCCTTTAGAATCATTCCTTTAGGACTGGCTGGATTTCCTCCCAGTCCAAGGGACTCTCCAGAGTCTTCTCCAGAACCACAGTTCAAAAGCATCAATTTTTTGGCACTCAACATTCTTCGCCATCTAACTCTCACATCCATACATGACCACTGGAAAAACAATAGCCTTGACTAGATGGACCTTTGTTGGCAAAGTGATGTCTTTGCTTTTTAATATAATATCTAGGTTAGTCAACACTTTCCTTCTTAGGAGTAAATGTCTTTTACTTTTATGCCCATAATCACCATCTTCAGTGATTTTGAAGCCCGCCAAAGTAAATCCTGACACTGTTTCCACTGTTTCCCCATCCAGATCCATGAAGTGATGGGTACAATGCCATGATCTTAGTTCTCTGAAAGTTGAACTTTAAGCCAACTTTTTCACTCTCCTCTTTCACTTTCATCAAGAGGCTTTTCAGTTCCTCTTCGCCCTCTGCCATTTGGGTGGTGTCATCTGTATACCTCAGGTTATTGATATTTCTCCCAGCAATCTTGATTCCAGCTTCTTTTTCCAGCCCAGCGTTTCTCATTATGTACTCTGAATATAAGTTAAATAAGCAGGGTGAAAATATACAGCTCTGACACACTCCTTTCCTTATTTGGAACCAGTCTGTTTTTCCATGTCCAGTTCTAACTGTTGATTCCTGACCTGTATATAGGTTTCTCAAGAGGTAGGTCAGGTGGTCTGCAATTCTCATCTCTTTGAGAATTTTCCACAATTTATTGTGATCCACACAGTCAAAGGCTTTGGCATAGTCAATAATACAGAAATAGATTTGTTTTCTGGAATGCTCTTGCTTTTTTGATGATTGAGCGGATGTTGGCAATGTGATCTCTGGTTCCTCTGTCTTTTCTAAAAGAAGCTTGAACATATGGAAGTTCACAATTCACGTATTGCTGAAGTCTATACAGTCAGTCAATACAATATTGGGAGTTGACTGTGGCTCAGATCAGCAACACACGTTGAAAAAAATAATTCTTATATTGAAGAAAGTAGGGAAAACCCCTTGATCATTCAAGTATAATCTAAATAAAATATCTTTTGATTGTAATTGCAAATGCAAATTGATTCAAGTAGTTAGATCTGAGAGAGAAGTTTGTGCAGAAGTTTGTGACATTGTACAAAATGAAGAAATGAAGAATATCCCCAGAAGAAAGAATTGCAAAAGGAAAAATGGTTACCTGAAGAAGCCTTAAAAGCAGCTGAGGAAAAGGAAACAAAAAGAGAGAGAAAGAGAGAGAGAGAGAGAGAGAGGTGGAAGGAAAACAAGAACAGGAAAGTTGCACCCACCTAAATGCAGAGTTTTGAAAATAGTTTTGGTTTATAAGAAAATCTTTCTCACTGATCTATGCCAAGAAATAGAGGAAAACAATAGAATAAGAAAGGCTAGAGATCTCCTCAAGAAAATTAAA
Organism: Moschus berezovskii; assembly: GCF_049115385.1. NCBI lineage: Eukaryota > Metazoa > Chordata > Mammalia > Artiodactyla > Moschidae > Moschus > Moschus berezovskii. Next base: position 83,142,117 of record NC_142489.1, read on the forward strand.
TATAGTAGGGGAACATTTTACACAATAAACGACACAATAAAGGACACACATATTAGGGAAGAAAGACAAGCAGAAATATAAGAAAAGGTGGCAAAATACACAGAAGAACTACACAAAGAAAATGTTCAATGCTGAAAAGCACGATGGTATCATCACTCACCTAGACCCAGGTATCCTTGAATGCATAATCAAGAAGGCTTTAGGAAACATTAGTGAGAACAAATCTGGTGGAGGTGATGGCTATACAGTTGAGATATTTCAAATCCTAAAATATGATGCTGTGAAAGTACTGCACTCAATATGAAGGCAAATTTGGAGAACTCAGCAGTGGCCACAGGACTGAAAATGATCACTTTTTATCGCATTCCTTTGAACTAACACACAATTGCACTCGTTTCACATAAAGCAAAAAGAAATGCACGGAATTCTCCAAGGAAGTTTTCAACAGTATGTAAAAGAATTTCTAGAGGTTCAAGCTGCATTTACAAAAGGCAGAAGAACCAGAGATCAAATTTTCCATACCAACTGTATGCTCAAAAAAGCAAGCAATTTCCAGAAAAACATCCCCTGTTTTATTGACTATGTCAAAACATGGCTTGTTGAACACAAAAAGTGTGGAAAATTCTTCAAGAGATGGGAATATCATACCACCTGACCTGCCTCCTGAGAAACTTCTTTGAAGATAATGAAACAACAGTTATCATGGACGGGGAACAATGGACTGGTTCCAAAGTTGGGGAAAGTAGCCACTCAAGGCTGTATATTGTCACCCTGTTTAGTTTTGTAGACTGCGTCCTGTGAAATGCCAAGCTGCATGAAGAACAAGTTAGGATCCAGTTTGCTAGCGGAAATAGCAACAAACACAGATATATGACGACACCACCATTATGGCAGAAAGTGAAGAGAAACTAAGAAATCTCTTAATGAAAGTGAAATTGGAGAGTGAAAATTTTGGTTTCAACCTGCACATTCAATGACTGAAGTTCATGGTATCTGGTCCCAATTCTTCACTGCAAAGAGACGGGGAAAGGGTGGAAACCATGACAGACTTTCCTATCTTGGACTTCAAAATCACTGTAGATGGTGACTGCGGCCATAAAAGCTATGACGTAAATAGACAGCATATTAAAAGGAGCGATATTACTTTGCTCAAAAGGTCCATCTAGTCAAAGCTATGGGTTTCCCAGCAGTCAGGTATGGATGTGAGATTTTTACCTTAAAGCTGACTACCAAAGAACTGATATTTTGATAGATCCTATTGGAAAAGACAATTGAGATTTGCACTGCATGTAGAAGAAACAAGTGAATCCTAAGAGAAATTGGTAATGAGTATTCGGACAGATGCTGAAGCTGAAACTTCAGTATTTTGGCCACTTGATGTGAAGAACAGACACTGTAAAACACTCTGATACTTGGAAAGACTGATGACAGAATGAGAATTGGACGACAAAAAATGAGAAGGTTGGATGGCGTCACTATTTTTCAAAGACTAGCAAGAGAGATATTGAATCACCACTTGATGGAGATGTATTTGAGCAAGCTCTGGGAGCTATAGATGAACAGGTAAGCCTGGCATGCTTCAGTTGATGGGGTCACAAAGTGTAAGGTGAATGAGGGACAGAAATAAGTTGAACTGAATGGTGGTGGGCTGTTTGCATCAAGGGATCCTAGGATAGTGGAAGACTTTGATGCCCACGAAAGCAGTTCAGAGCCTTCAGGTTTTCAGGCTTAGGGAGAAGGGAATAGCAGTCGGCACAAAGATGTTACACTTCTTGGTCAAAAATCCTGACATAAATTCCTTTCTTTCTCTGGGATCTCATCCTTGGCTGTGGATGGCAGAGAGGGAAAATGTCTCTCTGCACTTGAGGGATGGTTCGGAAAGTCTCACTGGAGGACAATTTCTGATTTTGTTACGGTAATCCTGAGTGAAATGTGCACCATGAGACTCACAAGGAGACTGGAATTTAAGCGGGCATCTGGTTGTCCCCCAGCCAAAACTTTAGCTGAATTCATGGTTCATGAACTCCATAAGCTAAAAGCCTGGCTGGGATCCTGAGCTATAAGAAGATCTACCACAGCCTCATGAGGGCAACAGAAAGAGAGCCTTGGCATTTAGAAAGTTAGGGAGGCCTGGCCTGGAATCATGCCCTCTTGGGAGAGGAATGCCACTTTCTGCACAATGAAGCCATGAGTTGTGGGCCCAGGGCAGGCAGGCTCCCCAGGGTGTAATCTGTGTGGGGATTCTGTGTATGTGTGGGTAGAAGTAAACTATGGTGTTGCCAAAAATGGAAGCCACCTGACCTTTTGGGCTTCACTTTCAGTGACTTGTTTCAGCAGAGGTCCTTTGGATCCATATGTACCTTCTTCATGATATTGCTTCAGACACAGTCCTGTCACATTCTCTTTGGCCTTTTGCAAGCCCCGACTTGGCGTTTCCCTGCTACTGGGAGATAACCATAGGGGGAGAGGGAGTGAAAATATCTCCAAACAGGCTCTTACACAATTAGCAGGCACAGGGACACCTCTCTCAGAAGTCTTGGGCCTGAGTGGGTACTGGACTTGCCATAAGTGCATGACATTGACAAACAAAGATTTTGAGAGACCTTGCTGAGATGGGGTTCTTAAAGTCAGTGCAGTCCGAAGCCCCATGTTATTCTGGTGTGGTTGCTGGAAGGAAAGTGAATGGAATGGAATCATATCAGTGTGACTGGCGCTGTGAACCAGTCAATACGATGGAGGAATACAGAATAGCACCACTCATTCAGCTGTTCACCACAAGCACTTCCAGCTCACCCAACTCTGAGCAGGTCAGTCCTCCTCATGACATGTCCGAACATTTTGTAACCTTCCAGAATAAACAGTGTAGGTAGAAGAGGACACTAACTTGATTCACAAGTAAATAGAAGAAAACCACCAGAGAAAATGAGAGGTCCTTACCCAAGTCCATTTTCCTGGACAAGTAAAGGTGTAGTTCTGCATCTGTGAAAATTTCCTTTTAGTGTTGGGTGTATCTGTGACTGTATCTGCACTCACTGGCCCAAAACTGCATGCGAACTGCCAGAACTGGCCTGGCTGGCAGTTTGAAGCCAGGGAATCAAGCCCAAGGATGTCAGAGTGGCGGCAAGAGAGCACTCAGGGCCATTGAGGGAGATGCAAAGCAGCCAAGAAACAGAATGGCCCAGATTACAAAGCAAAGAGATGGGGTATGCAGAGCCCCTACAAAGAGCTTTCTGTCTTTCTCAAATGCAGCAGTACTCTTTCAGCCACAGGACCAGGCACATCTTTCTTTTATGTAAGGTTTGGGACCCTGATGGCTCTGTAGCATAAGCTGATGCTGCCTGTTGAGTAGAATTGCCCAAGAAAGGCAATGCCAAAGAAGCTCAGACTACCACTCGCTTACACTCAACTGACACATGAGTAAAGTAATGTTGAAAATTCTCCAACCAGACTTCAGCAATACATGAATCATGGACTTCCAGATGTTCAAGCTGGCTTTAGAAAAGGCAGAGGGACTAGAGATCAGATTACCAACATCCTCTGGCTCATCAAAAAAGCAAGAAAGTTCCAGAAAAACATCTATTTCTGCTTTATTGACTATGCCACAGCCTTTGAGTGTGTGGATCACAATAAATTGTGGAAAATTCTGAACGAGGTGGGAATACCAGACCACCTGACATACCTCCTGAATATCTGCCGGCAGATCAGGAAGCATCAGTGAAAACTGGACATGGAACAACAGACTGGTTCCAAGTAGGATAAGGCTGTATATTGCCACCCTGTTCATTTAACTTATATGCGGAATACATCATGAGAAACACTGGGCTGGATTAAGCACAAGTTGGAGATAAGATTGCCGAGAGAAATATCAATAATCTCAGATGTGAAGGTCATACCACTCTTATCGCTGAAAGTGAAAAAGAACTAAAGAGCCTCTTGATGAAAGTGAAAGAGGAGAGTGAAAATTCTGGCTTAGAGTTCATCATTCAGAAAACGAAGATCATGGCCTCTTGTCCCATCACTTCATGACAAATAAATGGGGAAAGAAGCGAAAAAGCAGCTGCCTTTAATTGTTTGGGCTCCAAAATCACTGCAGATGGCGACTGCAGCCATGAAATTAGAAGACATTTCTTCCTTTGAAGGAAACATGACCAATGTAGACAGCATAGTAAAAAGCAGAGACATTACTTTGTCAACAAAGGTCCATCTAATGAAGGTTATGGTTTCTCCACTAGTCAGGTATGATTGTGAGATTTGTAATATAAAGAAAGCTGAGCACTGAAACATTGATGCTCCAACTGTGGTATTGAAGAAAACCCTTGAGAATCTCTTGGACTTCAAGGAGATCCAACCAGTCCATCTTAAAAGAGAGAAGTCCTAAGTATTCTTTGTAAAGACTGATTTGAAACTCCAGTAATTTGGCCACCTTATGTAAAGAACTGACTCACTGGAGAAGACACTGATGCTGGGAAAGATTGAAGGCAGGAGGAGAATGGGATGACAGAGGATGAGATGATTTGATGGCATCACAGACTCAATGGAGATCAGTTTGAGCCCACTCCTGTAGTTGATGCTATACAGGGAGGTATGGCACACTGAAGGCCATGGGATCATGAATAGTAGGACACGACTGAACTGAATTGAACCTGCAGAATTTGCCAGTTTCCAACATCACTCAAATCTTCACAAAATTTTTAAACATCAGTGCTTTGCAGTGAATGGCTTAGCATGATCCTTCTGCTGCTCCTATCCCCACAGGGCTGAGGTGATAGGGTTAGCTGGCACGTGTTCTCATGTGGAAGCAGGAAGAAAACAGAACCACTTTGAGAGGGCCTCTGTACAGTAAATGAGCTGACTTCAATGCCCCTGCACTGATGAGTCATGTCCCATAGCGGGATGCTGACCTTGATATCCCTTAATTAGAGATTCTTCATCTGTAATTCTCTTTAGAGAGAATTCCATCTCTAAATATGGAATTCTCTGTAGGTAGCATGTTGGCTAGGGCAAAATGTTTCTACGTGAAGCACAGAACTCAGTGTTTCAAATACAAATGTATACATGTAAATTCCCAGTATGAAATATGGAATTCACTATATTGCATACGTGAATTTCTCAACCCTCAGCCCTCAATTTCCAGAATGAAAATGGAAATCTCACTTGGTCTTAGCCAAAAGGGTGCACAGTTTCGTTTTCAACTGTTTGTGAATCCATTCGGTGAGGGATTACACATTTGTTTACCAAACCTTGGAAGGGATGGCTGATGCAATATGCAGTGGGAGAGTGCATTTCCATCTCCTTTTAGAAGCTGCATATTACAGCTGTGAATCTTCCCCTCTCTGGATTGCCTACAGTTGTGCACTAATTAAGGCATCCCACAGAAAGGTAGATTTCATCCTGTCTCCTATATAGTGCCTAAAGTCATAGGAAAGACGTTACCAAGAGTGTTCCCAAAGTTTAGAGCACATTAAACAAGACTAATGAATCTAATGGTAGGAATCACACACACACACACACACACACACACACACACACACACACACACACACAATGATTTCCTAATTAAGTAAAAAATCTTACTGGCTGTAGTTCAGACAAAACCCTCCCAAATCAGGCAGCATATGTTACTGCCAATTAACATCTGGATAACTAACATACTTTTACACCTGTTCATTAAGCTAATTACTGAATACTGTGAATGTCACCAGAACATTATGCTTAACAACATGTGTAGCTAACATTGTATATCTTCAATTGGATCTCAATACCTAGTCATTTAATAGATACTTTAGGAAGAACAAATAAAGTTGGCTTGGAAGATTAAGGGAGGGTTTCCTTCATTTGAAATAATCATTTAAATGTCAGAATTGAAGTATAGTTCTTACTTCATCCCTGTACTTGACAAACGTTGTGCTGGGAGCCCTTCTGGCTAAACTTTAACCTCTGTGAATACCTTACTCAATTTCTAGTTAATCCCTTTACCGCAAATCAACTCAGACTTTGTAAGTAGGGACTGATCAAGTACCTACAGGCCATTGCATACACCCAGAGGATATCCTGTTCTATCAAATTTTCTAATTCATGTCACAAATCAGTAAGTCCAGCAAGAAACCCTGAGAGCTAAGTGTGTCAAACAGGACCACTGGGAAAACATCACTGTAGGAATTACAAGGCTAAAACCCAGTGCTGCTAGGCGAATATGGCATTTTTTTATTGAGAATAGAGTTTGGACATTCATCATATCCAGTCTTTTCTTTCTTAATGTGGTCCATTTCAGACTGGTACAAGTACTGCATACAATTCAGTTTAATGCAGAAGGCAATTAGTTATTTTGAACAAGCGGGAACAAAATAACACCCCAAGAGATGTGAAAACAGGTCCTCAACTTGACAATGTAGGCTTTTGCAGTCTGGGTTTTAAGTATACTGAGCATGTCTAGAAGAAGGTCAGCATTCTAGATCCCACCAAGGACTTATTCAAATGACATAAACTGGGAAACTCTCTTATAATAATTTTAAAAAAAAACTTTCAAAAGATAGTTCTTTCTTCTAAAAAAGAAACTTCTAATCCCCTAGATATTTCTACATAATTGACCAATAATTGTCTCCAATTTAGCACATCTCTTGCCTGACTCCAAAACCTGCTTTAGTCTTTTAGTCAAAAAATGGCAACTCAGTTCCAATTGTTTAAAAAAAAAAAAAAAAGGCACAGTCATCATTAACTTTCTTCTTTCACAGGCCACATTTCAGTCTTTGGAAATCTAGCATTTGAACACTTCTCATCTTCTTCACTTATACTGGAGGGTTTCAAGCCTTCATTACTGCTAACCTTCTTTATTTATTGTTTTTCCGTCATTAAGTCATGTCTGACTCTTTGTGTCCCCATGGACTGCAGTACACCAGGCTTCCCTGTCCATCACCAACTCCCAGAGCTTACTCAAAATCATGTCCATCCAATCGGTGATACCATCCCACCTTCTCACCCTCTGTCATCCCCTTCTCCTCCTGCCTTCCATCTTTTCCAGCATCGGGACCTTTTCCAAGGAGTTGGCTCTTTGCTTCAGGTGGTCAAAGTATTGGAGCTTCAGATTCAGCATCAGTCCTTCCAATGAAATTTCTGGACTGATTTCCTTTAGGATTGGCTGGTTTGATCTCCTTGCAGTCCAAGGAACTCTCAAGCGTCTACTCTACCAGCAGAATTAGAAAGCATCAGTTCTGTCACTGTATCCTGTCAATTCATTTTCTTCCACCATTCAGTACCCCTCAATGATTCTCTGTATCATTTTGAGTAAAAATAAAGTCTTTGCAGTAAAAAAAAAAAAAAAAATGAAGAAGAAGAAAAGAAAAAAAAATAATGAAAATCTCTTCACTTCATGTGAAAATCTGTACGCATATTTTTTACATGAAAATGGGAAATTAATGTATTTCACCTATACATAACTGGATGTTAAATTTCCTACATGACATCTGGAATTTTGTGTATTTCACTTATTAAATGCTAGCCATCGATTTTAGTACACAAAATAAGGATTTTGATTGTTTCACATATGTATATCTGGGCACTGATTTTCTTCCTTTAAGTATGGAATTCTCTGTATTTCACACATTAAAACCCTATCGCAGATGGAATCCATGAGAAAATGAATTTCCTATATTTTATTTAGCAAAATACGGGCCAAAGTTTTCAATTGTCTGTATTTCACAAATGAAAATCTCGCTCTGATTTTCCTACATGAAATATGGATTTCTGTATTTTCTGTATTTGAAACTCTAGGCATGGTGTTTTTTTCCATGAAGTATGAAATCATTTTGTTTCACATCACCTATACAGGTGCCAAATTTCCTACTAGAAACATGGAATTACTTATTTAACATAGGCAAATCAATGTGTATATTCCTATTTGAAATATCAATTCTCTACAATTTACATATGAATATTTGGTGAAGATTTTTTTCCTACATTACATATAGAATTTTCTACACTTCACAGATGAAAATCAGGATAGTTGTTTTTCCTACAAGGAATGAGGAGTTCCTTTTCTTAAGCAAGAACATATGGGTGCCGATTTCCCTGCATGAAAAAAGGAAATCTCTGTTTTTCAATTCTTTATCATCTATGCTAAACGGGAACTTGAATGGTTTTAGGAAGCTTGTAAGCTCTTTCTAAAATTAAAGCTGAGAAAAGATGTCCATTTCACCATAGGGTTCTGGAATGTAAAAACAGAGAATAAAAGGATACCTGGTACAATGGGCACGTTTGATTTTGGTGTATGAAATGAGGTGGGTCAGAGACTAGCAATGTTTTGGCAAATAGAAAGGGTAAAATTGAAAATAGTGACAGACAGGTTTCTTATCTCCAAAATCTCTGGGGACAGTGATCACATCCCTGAGAATAAAAGACCCCTTCTCCTGGGAAGAAAATCTATGATAAGCCTAGACATAGACACAATGTACTGAAAAGCAGAGATATCTGTTTGGCAATAAAGCTCCCTTTAGTCAGGGCTATGGTTTTAGCAGAAGACATGTACGGATGTGCTAGCTTCACTATAAAGAAGGCTGAGTAACAAAGCATTGAGGCTTTGCAGCTGAGTGCTAAAGATGGCTCTTGAGAGACCCTTGTCTAGCAAGGAGTTCAACCCCACCAATCCCAAAGGAAAGTAACCCTAAACATCCATTGGAAAGACTGATGTTGAAACTGAAATTCCAATCCTTTGGCTACCCTGGTGTGAGGAAATAATACATGGGAAAAGATTGAGATTCTGCCTTGCCACTGAAAAGAAAAAAAAAAATATTATCGGCTCTGATATGGGTAGGTGGTGGACAGGAGGAGATTGGGGCCACAGGGGGTGAGATCGTTGGACAGCATCACTTAAGTCGATGAACATGTGTTTCACCAAAGTGTTGGAGACTAAAGTATAGGGATGTCGGGAGTGCTGCCATTCACGGTGTTGCAAAGTGTTGGACGTGACTGAGTGACCGAATATCACCAACAACTCTATTTCACATATATCAATGGGGATGAGATTGTCGAACTTGAAACACGGAAATCCTTTTTTGTCCATAGAAAAATTAGATATTCCTGCATGAAATATGGAATTTTCTCTACTTCATAAATGGATGTCTTGGTACAGAACTTTCCTTGTAAACTATGACGTTTCAATATTTCAAGCACCAAAATCTGAATTAAAATATCTTTTTTTTTTTGGTAATTTATTTTTTATAGGAGGCAAATTATTTTACAATAATATATTGGTTGGTTTTGCCATACATTGATATGAATTCGCCCAGGGTTTACATAAGTTCCCCCTCCTGAACCCCCCTCCCACCTCCCTCCTCCCTTTATCCTCCCTCTGGGTCATCCCCGCATGCCAGCCCTGAGCATCCTATAACATGCATTGACCCTGAACTAGTGATTCGTTTGATATATGACAACATACGTGTTTCAATGCCATTCTCCCAAATCATCCCACCCTCACCCTCTCCCACAGAGTCCCAAAGACTGTTCTATACATCTGAGTCTCTTTTGCTGTCACGTATACAGGGTTATCATTTGCATCTTTCTAAATTCCATATATATGTGTTAGTATACTGTATTGGTGTTTTACTTTCTGGCTTACTTCACTCTGTATAATAGGCTCCAGTTTCATCCACCTCATTAGAACTGATTCAAATGTATTCTTTTTAATGGCTAAATAATACTCCATTGTGTATATGTACCAAAGCTTTCTTATCCATTCGTCTGCAGATGGACATCTAGGTTGCTTTCATGTCCTCGCTATTATAAGCAGTGCTGCAATGAACATTGGAGTACATGTGTCTCTTTCAATTCTGGTTTCCTCGGTGTGTATGCCCAGAAGTGCGATTGCTGGATCATATGGCAATTCTATTTCCAGTTTTTTGAGGAACCTCCACACTATTCTCCATAGTGGCTCTAATAGTTTGCATTCCCACCAAAAGTGTAAGAGGGTTCCTTTCTTTCCACATCCTCTCCAGCATTTATTGCATGTAGACTTTTGGATAGCAGCCATTCTGACTGGTGTGAAATGGTATCTCATTGTGGTTTTGATTTGCATCTCTCTGATTATGAGGGATGTTGAGCATTTTTTCATGTGATTGTTAGCCATCTTTATGTCTTTGGAAAAATGTCTGTTTAGTTCTTTGGCCCATTTTTTGATTGGGTTATTTATTCTTCTGGAATTGAGCTTCAGGAGCTGCTTGTATATTTTGGAGATTAATCCTTTATCTGTTGCTTCATTTGCTATTATTTTCTCCCATTCTGAAGGCTGTCTTTTCACCTTACTTATAGTTTCCTTTGCTATGCAGAAGCTTTTGATTCTAATTAAGTCCCATTTATTTATTTTTGCTTTTATTTCCAATATTCTGGGAGGTGGGTCATGGAGGATCCTGCTGTGATTTATGTCGGAGAGTGTTTTGCCTACGTTCTCCTCTAGGAGTTTTGTACTTTCTGGTCTCACATTTAGCTCTTTAATCCATTTTGAGTTTATTTTTGTGTATGGTGTTAGGAAGTGTTCTAGTTTCATTCTTTTACAAGTGGCTGACCAGTTTTGACAGCACCACTTGTTAAAGAGACTGTCTTTTCTCCATTTTATATTCTTGCCTCCTTTGTCAAAGATGAGGTGTCCATAGCTGCGTGGATTTATCTCTGGGCTTTCTATTTTGTTCCATTGATCTATATTTCTGTCTTTATGCCAGTACCATACTGTCTTGATGACTTTGGCTTTGTAGGAGGAGAGCCTGAAGTCTTGCAGGTTAATTCCCCCAGTTCCATTTTTCTTCCTCAAGATTGCTTTGGCTATTCAAGGTTTTTTGTATTTCCATACAAACTTTGAGATTATTTGTTCTAGTTCTGGAAAAAATAGTTTTGGTAGTTTGATAGGGATTGCATTGAATATATAAATTACTTTGGGTAGTATACACATTTTTACAATATTTATTCTTCCAATCCATGAACATGGTATATTTCTCCATCTATTAGTGTCCTCTTTGATTGTTTTCAGTAGTGTTTTATAGTTTTCTATGTAGAAGTCTTTTGTTTCCTTAGGTAGATATATTCCTAAGTATTTAATTCTTTTCGTTGCAACAGTGAACGGAATAGTTTCCTTAATTTCTCTTTCTATTTTCTCATTATTAGTGTATAGGAATGCAAAGGATTTCTGTGTGTTGATTTTGTATTCTGCAACGTTACTGTAACCATTGATTAGCTCTAGTAGTTTTCTGGTAGAGTCTCTAGGGTTTTCTGTGTAGAGGATCATGTCATCAGCGAACAGTGAAAGTTTTACTTCTTCTTTTCCAATTTGTATTCCTTTTATGCCTTTTTCTGCTCTGATTGCTGTGGCCAAAACTTCCAGAACTATGTTGAATACTAGTGGGGAGAGTGGGCACCCTTGTCTTGTTCCTGATTTTAGGGGAATTGTTTTCAGTTTTTCACCATTGAGGATAATGTTTGCTGTGGGTTTGTTATATATAGCTTTTATTATGTTGAGATATGTCCCTTCTATTCCCACGTTCTGGAGGGTTTTATCATAAATGGATGTTAAATTTTGTCGAAGGCTTTCTCTGCATCTATTGAGATAATCATATGATTTTTATTTTTCAGTTTGTTAATGTGGCGTATTACATTAACTGATTTGCGGATATTGAAGAACGCTTGCATTCCTGGGATAAAGCCCACTTGGTCATGATGTATGATCTTCTTAATGTGTTGTTGGATTCTGATTGCTAGAATTTTGTTAAGGATTTTTGCATCTATGTTCATCAGTGATATTGGCCTGTAGTTTTCCTTTTTTGTGAGATCTTTACCAGGTTTTGGGATTAGCGTGATGGTGGCCTCATAGAATGAGTTTGGGAGTTTCCCTTCCTCAACAATTTTCTGGAAGAATTTGAATAGAATAAGTGTTAGCTCTTCTTTAAATTTTTGGTAGAATTCGGCTGTGAAGCCGTCTGGACCTGGGCTTTTGCTTGCTGGAAGATTCCTGATTACAGCCTCTAGTTCTGTGCTTGTGATGGGTCTATTCAGATTTTCTATTTCTTCCTGGTTCAGTTTTGGAAAGTTGTACTTTTCTAGGAATTTGTCCATTTCTTCCAGGTTATTCATTTTATTGCCATATAATTGCTGATAGTATTCTCTAATAATCCCTTGTATTTCTGTGTTGTCAGTTGTGATCTCTCCATTTTCATTTCTAATTTTATTGATTTGGTTCTTCTCCCTTTGTTTCTTGATAAGTCTGGCTAGTGGTTTGTCAATTTTATTTGCCTTCTCAAAGAACCAGCTTTTGGCTTTGTACATTTTTGCTATGGTCTCTTTTGTTTCTTTTGCATTTATCTCTGCCCTAATTTTTACAATTTCTTTCCTTCTACTGACTCTGGGGTTCGTCATTTCTTCCTTTTTCTAGTTGCTTTAGATGTAGAGTTAGGTTACTTAGTTGACTTTTTCCTTGTTTCTTGATGTGTGCCTGTATTGCTATAAACTTCCCCCTGAGCACTGCTTTTACAGTGTCCCACAGGTTTGGGTTGTTGTGTTTTCATTTTCATTCATTTCTATGCATATTTTCATTTCTCTTTTGATTTCTTCTATGATTTGTTCAATATTGAGCAGCGTGTTGTTCAGCCTCCATATGTTGGCATTTTTAATAGTTTTTCTCCCGTAATTGAGATCTAATCTTCCTGCATTGAGGTCAGAAAAGATGCATGGAATGATTTCAACTTTTTTGAATTTACTAAGGCTAGATTTAGGGCCCAGGATATGATCTATCCTGGAAAAGTTTCCGTGTGCGCTTGAGAAAAAGGTGAAATTCATTGTTTTGGGGCGAAATGTCCTATAGATATCTATTAGGTCTAACTGGTCTATTGTATCATTTAAAGTTTGTGTTTCCTTGTTAATTTTCTGTTTAGTTGATCTATCCATAGATGTAAGTGGGGTATTAAAATCTTCCACTATTGCATTGTTGTTAATTTCCCCTTTCATACTTGTTAGTAATTGTCTTACATATTGCGGTGCTCCTATGTTGGGTGCATAAATATTTATAATTGTTATATCTTCATCTTGGATTGATCCTTTGATCATTATGTACTTTCCTTCTTTGTCTCTTTTCACAGCCTTTGTTTTAAAGTCTATTTTACCTGATATGAGTATTGATACTCCTGCTTTCTTTTGGTCTCTATTTGCATGGAATATCTTTTTCCTGCCCTTCACTTTCAGTCTGTATGTGTCCCTCGTTTTGAGGTGGGTCTCTTGCAGACAACATATATGGGGGTCTTGTTTTTGTATCCATTCAGCCAGCCTTTGCATTTTGGTTGGGGCATTCAACCCATTTACGTTTAAGGTAATTATTGATAAGTACGATCCCGTATCCATTTTCTTTATTGCTTTAGGTTCGAGTTTATACACCCTTTCTGTGTTTCCTGTCTAGAAAAGATCCTTTAGCATTTGTTGGAGAGCTGTTGTGGTAATGCTTAATTCTCTCAGTTTTTGCTTGTCTGTAAAGCTTTTGATTTCTCCTTTATATTTGAATGAGATCCTTGCTGGGTACAGTAGTCTGGGCTGTAGGTTATTTTCTTTCATCACTTTAAGTATGTCTTGCCATTCCCTCCTGGCCTGAAGAGTTTCTGTTGAAAGATCAGCTCTTATCCTTATGGGAATCCCCTTGTGTGTTATTTGCTGTTTTTCCCTTGCTGCTTTTAATATTTGTTCTTTGTGTTTGATCTTTGTTAATTTGATTAATATGTGTCTTGGAGTATTTCGCCTTGGGTTTATCCTGTTGGGGACTCTCTGGGTTTCTTGGACTTGGGTGATTATTTCTTTCTCTATTTTAGGGAATTTTTCAACTATTATCTCCTCAAGTATTCTTTCACGGTCTTTCATTTTGTCTTCTTCTTCTGGGATTCCTATGATTCGAATGTTGGAGCGTTTAACATTGTCCCAGAGGTCTCTAATATTGTTCTCATTTCTTTTAATTTGGTTTTCTTTTTTCCTCTCTGTTTCATTTATTTCTACAATTCTATCTTCTAGCTCACTTATCCTGTCTTCTGCCTCTGTTATTCTACTGTTCGTTCCGTCCAGAGTGTTTCTGATCTCATCTATTGCATTATTCATTGTATATTGACTCTTTATTCTTTCCTCAAAGTCCTTATTAAACCTTTCTTCCATCTTCTCTATCCTTTTCTCCAGGTTATGTATCTGTAACTCCATTTTGCTTTCAAGATTTTGAATCATTTTCACCACCAAAATTCGAAATTCTTTATCAGGTAGATTCTCTATGTCTTTCTCTTTTGTTTGTGTTGGTGGGCATTTATCTTGTTCCTTTACTTTCTGGGTATTTCTCTGCCTCTTCATCTTGCTTATAATGCTTTGTGTGGCCTTTCCCTCTTCTGGCCATTTGTGGAGTTTTCTTTATTATGTAGTTTCCTCGCTGTGTGTGGGGTTGGACAGGTGACTTGTAAAGGTTCCCTGGTTATGGAAGTTTGTGTCAGTGTTCTGGTGGGTGGAGATGGATTTGTTCTCTCTGGAGTGCAATGAAGTGTCCAGTAATGAGTTATGAGATGTCATTTCGGTTTTGAGTGACTTTGGGCAGCCTGTATATTGAAGCTCAGGGCTAGTTTCCTGTGTTACTGGAGAATTTGCATGGTATGTCTTGCTCTGGAACTTGTTAATCCTTGTGTGGTGCTTGGTTTTAGTGTAGGTATGGAGACGTTTGATGAGCTCCTATCGATTAATGTTCCCTGGAGTGAGGAGTTCTCTGGTTTTCTCAGGATTTGGGCTTAAGCCTCTTGCCTCTGGCTTTTGGTCTTATTCTTGGAGTACTCTCTAGACGTCTCTATCTGTCATTTCCAAGGTGGTTCCCTCTGTTTTAGCTTCTGTTTTCTGGTCTCTTCAGTGTCTAATTTCCGCCCTGATACTAGGGAGCGGGTGGACACTTTTGAAGGCTCAGTTGTTCAGTCCTGTTCTGGGAAGGGAGGATCACTGCAGACAAATATCTCTGGCGTCTGTGGGGAGTGCTTGCAGCGTCTCAGCCACACTGGGTTTGCCCCCGCTCACAGCACATATGCTGTCCCAGTCTACACTACACAGGCTCTAGGTTGCTCTGGCGGGAACTGTCCGAGGCAGGCGCCGGGTTGTATGCACTTCCCAGGTCTGAGCGGCTCAAGTTCAGGTTCTCAGGTACTCCACCAAGGTGCAGACTTGGTTGGGCCTATGTTTTGTGCCTTCCCTGGTCCGAGCAGCTCAGGGGCCAGGTGTTTGGCGAGCGCGGTCTCTGTGACTTATCGCCTACCCTGTCCCCGCCACTCAGTTTTGTGGGTGTACAACCGGCGCACCTTCTCAGGGGATATCGACCGGCCCAAGCCCAAGAAGTCCTGATTAGTAACAAGCCTGTCTGCAGTTTATATCAGATGCCTTTCTGGGGCCGTGGTTGCCCGCTCTGGCTCTGGCTGCACTCCCTGCCTGTCTCGGTGGGGGATGGGGGATGGGCCAGCCGCAGCTGGCTCACTCTGCTAGGTCCTTTATTCTGTGAGCGGGGCTGGCCGAGTCTTAGGTTAGAGCTTTCCACCTTTTCGTGGGGAAGCTATCCCACAGTCTGCTTTGCTCTCCCCAGTTCTCTCAAATTGTTCTCGCAGCATTCAAGCCCAGTCCTCTCTCTAAGCAGTTCAGCTGCCTCCTCCCTGCCCAGCCCCCGCTTGTTAATGGCGTATGCAGTCGTCTGTGCTGCTTCTCCGCTGGAAGTTACCATTTGGCAGGTAATCTGTGGGTTTTTTTTTTTTTTTTCTTTTTTTTCTTTTTCTTTTTTTTTTATGTAATTAATTTATTTTTTATTGGAGGCAAATTATTTACAATATTATATTGGTTGGTTTTGCCATACATTGATATGAATTTGCCCCGGGTTTACATAAGTTCCCCCTCCTGAACCCCCCTCCCACCTCCCTCCTCCCTTTATCCTCCCTCTGGGTCATCCCCGCATGCCAGCCCCGAGCATCCTATAACATGCATTGACCCTGAACTAGTGATTCGTTTCACATATGACAACATACGTGTTTCAATGCCATTCTCCCAAATCATCCCACCCTCACCCTCTCCCATAGAGTCCCAAAGACTGTTCTATACATCTGTGTCTCTTTTGCTGTCTCGTATACAGGGTTATCATTTGCATCTTTCTAAATTCCATATATATGTGTTAGTATACTGTATTGGTGTTTTTCTTTCTGGCTTACTTCACTCTGTATAATAGGTTCCAGTTTCATCCACCTCATTAGAACTGATTCAAATGTATTCTTTTTAATGGCTGAATAATACTCCATTGTGTATGTGTACCAAAGCTTTCTTATCCATTCGTCTGCAGATGGACATCTAGGTTGCTTTCATGTCCTCGCTATTATAAGCAGTGCTACAATGAACATTGGAGTACACGTGTCTCTTTCAATTCTGGTTTCCTCGGTGTGTATGCCCAGGAGTGCGATTGCTGGATCTTATGGCAGTTCTAAAAAAATCTTAAAAGAAAAAAGAGGGCTATGTGGCCCTCTGAGCTTCTAAGGCTCGCCACAGATTTGCCAGTGAGTGTGTTTCCTGGTGTTTGGAAACTTCTCTCTTTTTAAAGCCTCCCTTTCCGGGATGGAGCTCCGTCCTTACTTCTTTTGTCTCGCTTTTTATCTTTTATGTTTTTTCCTACCTCCTTTCGAAGACAATGGGCTGCTTTTCTGGGTGCCTTACGTCCTCTGCCAGTATTCAGAAGTTGTTTTGTGGACTTTACTCTGCGTTCAAATGTTCTTTTGATGAATTTGTGGTGGAGAGAGTGGCCTCGCCATCCTATTCCTACGCCATCTTGTTCCTTCTCTCTGAATTAAAATATCTTGACATGGAATATGACCTTGAAAAATGACATGAAATATTTTACATTTCAAATACGAAAATCTAGGGATACATTTTCTTATGTGAAATAACATGTGAATATGGATGCGTTACTGAATTTTCTGTTTCATAAATTGAAATCACACCAGATAGTCCTACATTAAAGATAAAATTCTCAGTTTCACATCAGAACCACTACCTGCAGTTTTTAGGACATGAACTATGAAACACTCTATAATTCACATATGAAAATCTGGGGACAGATTTTTCAATTAAATGTAGGGAATGTTCTGTATATCATATGAAATTATAGACATAGAGTTTTCTGCATGATATAGGAAAATCTTGATGTAATTTTCAGATTTCTCATTTGAAAATCTGTGTGCTGCTTTCCTTCATGAAATACAGATTGCTGTGCGTTTCATATTTGAAAAATGGCATCGATTTTGCTACAAAAAAATGGAATCTTCTATTTCATATGAGACAATGTGATTTTCATGTTTGAGCAATAAAATTCTCTATATTTCACCGAAAGAATCTTCTGACAAGATATATGGAATCTGGTATATTTCACACTTTAAAATCTGAGGACAGATTTGCTCATATGAATTACAACTGCTACTGCTACTGCTAAGTCACTTCAGTCGTGTCCTATTCTGTGTGACCTCATAGATGGAAGCCCACCAGGCTCCCCTATCCCTGGGATTCTCCAGGCAAGAACACTGGAGTGGGTTGCCATTTCCTTCTCCAATGTGTGAAAGTGAAAAGTGAAAGTGAAGTCACTCAGTTGTGTCCGACCCCTAACAACCCCATGGACTGCAGCCCACCAGGCTCCTCCATCCATGGGATTTTCGAGGCAAGAGTACTGGAGTGGCTTGCCATTGCTATTATTCACACTGGAAAACCTATGTCAGATATTTCAGACATAAAATATGGAATTGTCCATGATTCAGAAGAGCTGACTCATTTGAAAAGAACCTGATGTTGGGAAAGATTGAAGGCAGGAGAAGGGGATGACAGAGAATGAGATGGTTATATGGCATCATGGCTTAAATGGATATAAGTTTGCTTAAACTGTGAGAGTTGGTGATGGACAGGGAGGCCTGGCGTACTGTGGTCCTTGGGGTCGCTAAAAGTCAGAAACGACTGAGCACCTGAACTGAACTGATGATTCAGAATTTAAGATCTTGGATGAGCAGACAAATAAAGAATCGACTTATTTCTTGTCTGACTGTCTGATACCTGATTTCCCTATTTAAATATATAATTCTATGTATTTCATTGATGAAAGTCCACGTGAAGTTTTCCCAAATTGAAATACAGAATAAACTCTATGTGTCACATGAAAGTCTGGGTACAAATATTTCTACGGGGAAATGTGTACATCTCTGTAGTAACATGTGAATTTCTAGATTTTGGATTCCCCACATGACCTATGGAAATCTGTATATTTCACGTGTAAAAATTTCATGAAATATGGAACCTCAGCAATTAATTCATGAAAATATGGGTGCAGATAGTCTCATGTGAATTTTGGAATCCTCTAAATTTCACATATAAAACCAAGTAACTTACTTTCTGACGTGAAATATGGTAGTCTTTAAATTTTTTATTTCACCATTTAGGTGTAGCTATTTCTAGCTGATACATGGAATTCTCTGTATGTCAATATTTAGATCTGCTAGCAGATATACCTCCATGCAATGTGGAATTCTCTATATTTCACATATAAAAATGATGAGGACGTTTTGACATGAAATAAGGATTTTTGTTCATTTCACATGAAAAACCAGGATGCAGATTTTCTGGCAAGACATTTGATCTGTATATAGCTCAGATGTTGGTAATTTGATCTTGGTTCCTCTGCCTTTTCTCAAACCAGCTTGAAAAGACAGAGGAACGAGAGATCAAACTGCCAACATCTGCTGGATCATTGGAAGAGCAAGAGCGTTCCAGAAAGACATCTATTTCTGCTTTATTTACTATGCCAAAGCCTTTCACTGTGTGTATCACAGTTTATTCTGTGGAAAATTCTGAAAGAAATGTAAATACTAGACCACCTGACCTGTTTTTCAGAAACCTATATGCAGTTCAGGAAGTAACAGTTAGAAGTGGACATGGAACAACAGAGTAGTTCCAAATAGAAAATAGAGTACTTCAAGGTTATAAATTGTCACCCTGCTTATAAAACTTACATGCAGAGTACATCATGAGAAACGCTGAGCAGGAAGAACCACAAGCTGGATTCAAATTGCCAGAAATATCAATAACCTGAGGTATGCTGATGACACCACCCTTATGGCAGAGAGTGAAGAGGAACTAAAAAACCTCTTGATGAAAGTGAAAGAGGAGAGTGAAATAGTTGTCTTAAGATCAACATTCAGAGAATTAAGATTATGGCTTCTGGTCCCATCACTTCATGGGAAATAGATGGGGAAACAGGGGAAACAGTGTCAGATTTATTTTGATGGGGCTCTAAAATCACGACAGATGGTGACTGCAGCCATGAAATTAAAAGACGCTTACTGCTTGGAGGGAGATTTATGACCAACCTAGATAGCATATTAAAAAGCAGAGACATTACATTGCTAACAGAGGTCCGTCTAGCCAAGGCTATGGTTTTTCCAGTGGTCACGAATGGATGAGAGATTTGGACTGTGAAAAAAGCTGAGTGCTGAAGAATTGATGCTTTTGAACTGTGGTTTTAGAGAAGACTCTTGAGAGTCCCTTCGACTCCAAGGAGATCCAACCATTCCATCCTAAAGTAGATCAGTCCTGGATATTCATTGGAAGGACTAATGTTGAAGCTGAAACTCCAATATGTTGCCACTTCATGTGAAGAGTTGACTCATTGGAAAAGACTCTGCTGCTGGCAGGGATTGAGGCCAGGAGGAGAAGGGGCTGACAGAGGATGAGATGGCTGGACAGCATCACTGACTCAATCGACAAGAGTTTGCATAAACTCCGGGAGCTGGTGATTCACAGGAAGGCCTGGCGTGTTTCACAGGGTCACAAAGAGTTGTACATGACTGAGTGACTGATCTGAATTGAACTGATAGTTGATTTGCAAAGGATACCTTTGAACTGGATGCCTTAGTAAAATTCAGATTTTCTTTTACCTACAGCCATCATGGGAATGTATTTCAACACATCAATATGACCAGTTAAATATTTTGTAAAGCTGAAATTCCTGTGAATGAAGAACTATTGTTTTTAAAAGTAAATCATAAAGGAGATTTAAAAGAGCACACAGATTTCCATTCATCCATAACAGATAGGTAAAAGACATTGTGTGACAAATACAATGGACATCTCAAAGAAGAAATGCAATAGAATTAAATACAACAAATTAAAAACAATAGAATATATAAAATGCATAAATACATAGCATGGGTCAACCAGACAGAGTTGTTTGTTGATGGTTCTGTCCCACCTCTTTTATGGTAACTTTTCTTTTGGGGAAATATTTTCTATCTTTAAACATGCACATATGTAGCAAAATATAACATACACTCACTTTAATTTTTATTGATGTTTTCATAATAAATGTGTTGTGAATTTAGATATAGCTTTCTGAGGTTTGCATTGCATTGGCCGTTAAGGTGTACACATTTTCATTTCTACCTTTGACTTCCAAGATAATGTGAGATTCACTAAAAATATTGATGTTTAAGAAAGGTTCAGTTCAGTTCAGTCGCTCAGTCATGTCCGATTCTCTGCCACCCCATGAATTACAGCACGCCAGGCCTCCCTGACCATCACCAACTCCCGGAGTACACTCAAACTCATGTCCACAGAGTCGGTGATGTCATCCAGTCATCTCATTCTCCATCGTCCCCTTCTCCTCCCACCCCCAACTTTTCCCAGCATCAGTGTCTTTTCCAGTGAGTCAACTCGTCGCATGAGGTGGCCAAAGTATTGCAGTTTCAGCTTTAGCATCAGTCCTTCCAATGAACACCCAGGACTGATCTCCTTTAGAATGGACTGGTTGGATCTCCTTGCAGTATAAGGGACTCTCAAGAGTCTTCTCCAACACCACAGTTCAAAAGCATCGATTCTTCGACGATCAGCTTTCTTCACAGTCCAACTCTCAGTACTGAAATTTTTTTGGAATATACTTGCTTTACATTATTTTTTTAGTTTCTCCCCTAAAGCAAAATTAGGG
This sequence comes from Moschus berezovskii, assembly GCF_049115385.1. Taxonomy (NCBI): domain Eukaryota; kingdom Metazoa; phylum Chordata; class Mammalia; order Artiodactyla; family Moschidae; genus Moschus; species Moschus berezovskii. The sequence goes on from NC_142489.1 coordinate 83,163,133, forward strand.
AATGCTGCAGTCCTTCAAGTCGTAAACAACTAAACAAGATAGTGATTAAACAGCAACCACATATCTATCTCCATGTTTTTGACTTCTTCCTAAATCTGGTCACCCCAGTGCATTAAATAGACTTCCCTGTGCTGTACATATAGATCAAAAGTATACATGTTTCTGTTGTAATCTCCCAGTTGCTAACACCATCAGGTATTTCATCCTTGATAAGTGTGTATTTCTTCTCCATTGCTGTGTCCCTATCTATGCTTCTTATAGAGAATCATCTATTCCAGTTTTACTTAGTGCCCGCATGTTTGTGTTAATATATTTCGTTTCCTCTTTTGACTTAGCTTCATTGTATCTGAAACTGTCCCTCTCCTTCTACATGTATGCAACTTACCTGATTTCATTCCATCTTAAGACTCTGGTATGTATGTACCAACTCATTTTATCCATTCCTCTTTAGATGGATATTTCTGTTGCTGCCACGGCCTGTTATTGCAAATATTGTTGTCATCAATATTGAAGTTGTGCATATTTTGGAATTATGATTTTCCTCATGAAAATTATTGACAATTATTGGAATTTCTTGATCACATGGTAGCTTTATTCTTATTTCTAAAGGAACCCTGTTCTATTCTCCATTTCAATTGATCAATGTGCATTCCTAGCAACAGAACAGGATTGTTCTGTTTACGCCACACCATCTCCACAAATGTCTACAGCATTTGTTTTGTGTAGAATTATATATATATTATAATTATATTATATATATATTATAATAATATATATTATATATTATAATTATATTATATATGTATATTTTAATATATATATTATATAATATATATATTCATATATATATGAGTATTCCGAAAAATGTGAGTTGATACCCCCATTGAAGATTTTATTTCCATTTCTCTCACAGTTAGTAATGCTGAGCATATTTTCCAATATTATTGGACATCTGTATGTCTTCTTAGGAGAAATGTCTTTTATCATCTATTCATTTGTTCCAATTGGGTTGTTTGTTTGGCTATTATTGAGCACATTAGATGCTTCCATATTTTGGAGATTCTTCTGTTGTCACTTTCTTCAGTTGCAAATGTTTTTCCCATAATGAGACTTCATTTTTGTCTTGCTTATTGGTTAGTTGTGCGAAATATTTAAGTTTAATTAGGTCTCTTTATTTAATTTTGGTGTTTTTTTTTTTTTTTATTTCCCAAGGAGGTAGGTCAAAAAGAAAAGTTGTTGCTGCATTTCATGTCACAATGTATTCTACCTATTCTTTCCTCAAATATTATTGATTTACAGTTTCTGGCCTTATATGTAGGTCTTTAATCCGTCTTGAATTTGTATTTTCTGTGCTGCTAAGGAGTGACTGAACTGAACTGAACTGAAAGGAGTGACTAAATGTGATCCACTGGAGGAGTGAATGGCTAACCACCCCATTATACTTGCTATGGGACTTCCATGAACTATATAAAAAGGAAGAAAGGTATGACTCCAAAAGATGAGTCTCCCAGAATGGTAGGTGCCAAATATACTGCTTGGGAGGAGCAGAGGGTAATAACTAATGTTTCCAGAAAGCAATAAGTGGTTGCCCCAAAGTGGAAATAAGCCTCATTATTTATGTGTCTGGAGATGAAAGTAAATGAAATGCTGAAAAGAAAAGTACTGCAGGGCAACCTGGAATGTTAGATCCATGAACAATTTAAATTGAATGGGGTATAATAAGAGATGGCAACAGCCAACACATTGGAAAAGACCCTGATTCTGGGAAAGATCGAAGGCAACAGGAGAAAGGGAAAACAGGATGAGATGATTGGATGGCATCATCTTTACAATGGATATGAACTCGGACAAACTCCAAGAGGTAGTGAAGGACAGGAAGGACTGGCATGCTGCAGTTCATCGCATCCGGAAAGTCAGACACAACTCGGCCACAGAGTAACCAGGTGCTGTTCTAACTGTATTCTTTTACTTTTAGCTGTCCAGATTTTCCAGCTTAAACTGTCAAATATAGTTTCTTCTTTCCACTGCATATTGTTGCCTCCTTTGTCATAGATTAGCTGATCATTTGGGCAAGAGATTATCTTAGGGTTTACTATCTGTTCCATTGGCTTTAACCCAAATATTGTGCCAATTGCATGCCATGTTTAAAACTATAGATTTTTATAGAATGAAGTGAGGAAACCTGAGTCCTGCAGCTCAGTTTTTCTATCTTCAGTTTGCCTGGTTAATCAGTCTTTGTGTTTCCATCACGTTGTAAAGTTTTTCTTGTTGTTGTTTTTCTATTTCTGTGGAAAATGTCATTGGTAATTTAATCGTGAAGACATTGCATCTGTAAACTCTTCTTTATAGTGTAGCCATTTTCACATATTGATTTTTATAGTCCAAAGAATAGTATATCTCTCTTTTCATTTTTGTCATCTCTGATTTGTCTGATCCATACCTTATTCTTTTCGGGCTACAAGTCTTTTCTCTGATTAGGTAGGCTGATTCCCAAGGATTTCATTTTTCTTGTTACAATGGTGAATGAGATTGTTTCCTTAATTTCTGGTTTTGGTTTTCTATGGTCATTTACAATCATGCAGGAGATTTCTTCCTGTTTATTTCTTTTCCTGACAACTTCCGTAAAGTCATTGTCTATTAATTTTCTGGTGTAATCTTAGGAGTCTCTGAAACAATAACTTCTGTCGGCAAACAGTCTCGGTTTTACCTCTTGATTTTCAGTTTGCTGGTAATGTTTTTTCCTTCACTGATTGCTGTAGCTAGGAGTCCCAAGATTAGTTGAATAACAGTGATGAGAGTGGCAAATTTTGTCTTTTTCACAATCTTAGGCAGCATGATTTCAGGTTCCACCTCTGAGAAACATCGTAGTGCTGGGTTTATTCATACATGGTCTTTATTAAGTTGAAAATGATCCTTTCTGTTCCCACTTCCTGTACAGCTTTTATCATAAATGAGTCCTTAATTTTGTCAAAAGTGTTTTCTATATCAGTATTTTAGATGTGTTTAAGAACTCTCCTTGGAAACGTTTATTATCTTTCATTGATCTTTTCTCCTCTGGCCACCTGATGCAAAGTGTTGTCTCATTAGAGAATGCTCTGATACTGGGAAAATTTGAAGGTAAAAAGAGAAGGGGGTAGCAGATGATGAGAGGGTTAGATAGCATCACAAACGCTATGACATGACTTTAAACAAATTCTGGGAGATAGGGAATGTAAGACTGATGGGACACAGTCCATGGGGTGACAAAGGGATGGGCATGAATAACTGACTGAACAACAATACCAAAACATTCTTTCCTGTTATTGACAGTAGTAGTTATTAGTGACTACTTCATTTTCTATCCCACCGTACCCTATATATATCTCAGTTGCACTAATTTCAGCACATACCATGCAAAGATTCAGCCACATTTGCTGTCATTATTGTCCCCCAAATGGTCCAAAATTTATGTGATTTCTCAACTACACATGATCCAGTGGTCTCCTAGCCATTCTCCAGCATCCATTTATGTTCCTCAGAAACTCTCTTTCTTGCTATAGCCAGATAAAATTGTCACTCACTAGCTAAGTCATGCGCTAGAAAGCAAGTTCTTGAGAATAAATACCCTTTCAGGATTCTGTATTCTAACTTTGTCTCAGTCTTCACATTCTTCGTTTGTCCCATTTCTTCAATCACACTGAAGTTTCAGGCTGTGTTCTGTTCTTCTCAGTGTTACTGTCTGTGCAGAGACGGTTCTTCTGTCTTATTTGATTTTCCTTTTATGATTAATGTCTGTGAGATCTTATTTTAAATTCCTCTGAAACTTTTTTTCACTTTACAGATCATTTTGAGATTTTAAATTTAGATTAACCTGATTGACGAGCTTTGATAGACTGTCCTCTCCATAAGGAATAAATTATGACAACCCACATCTATTTTAGCTTGTGATTTACTCGCCTGTATTCAGGCATAAAGGATTGTATATGAATAATCCAATCTGAACGGGTGTGCAAATTGGTCACTGAGTCATGCCCAACTCTGCAACCTCATGGACTGCAGCCCATCAGGCTCATCTATCCATGGACTTTTCCAGGCAAGATACTGGAGTGGGTTGCATTTCCTTCTCCTGGAAAACATGAACAGTGGAACTAATAAGAAATCAGAAAATTTAACTGACAAAATTTAATAAATTCTGAACTTGAAGAGTTAATTCCCTCCATAGAAAAAAAAAGTATATTGATTGCAAGCTAAAATCACCAACTTTTGTTGTCTGTCCCAAAATCAGGTAAAGAAAAAATCATCAGCTTCTCTGAAAAGCATAATTTTCAATTATTAATATGACTAAGGAATATATATACATATATAAAAAAAAGAAATCTCAGAGATCTATATCATAGAGAGTAAATAGAGGCAAATAATGACATTTCTCTTCAAGACAAATTGAGGCTAGAATATGAATCTTTCTCACTTTCTTTTTCTTGGTGAATGTTATTTGGCATTCCTAGTGGTATATTTTCTTCAAGATCCCTTAAATCCAGGACCATAGTTGTTTTTCGAGTGAATTATTGATGAGGATTTTCAGGAGAACGGAATGAGGGAAGTAAGATACAGCAGAGTGAAACTAAATCCAAACTCAGTTCAGGCAAAATGGCACTGGGTGTAGAATTTCTACATCAAATGTGTCAGTTCAGTTCAGGTCAGTTCAGTCGCTCAGTCATGTTTGACTCTTTGCGACCCCATGAATCACAGCACGCCAGGCCTCCCGGTCCATCACCAACTCATGTGTAAATATGTATATTTTACAAACGAGCATACTAGTGCAGGTTTTCATCTTCATATTTGGAATTCTCGATTTATCAAATATGAAAAACCTGAATGAATGTTTTCTGATAACACATGAAACTTTACATATTTGGACAAAGAAAGGCTGGTGATTTTTTATCTGAAATACGAACTGTGAATTTCATATGTAGCATTATAGGTTCAGTGTTGAGACCTGAAATAGAGTTTTGTGTGTGTGTGTTTTTCTTAAATGGGAGAACATGTGGATACATTCTCAAACATGTAATTAGAAAATCTGAATGTTTATAAACAGGACTGCACAAAGATATTCATACATATGTTATGGAACTTTGATATTTTGTATATGAAAATATAACTTCATATTTTCAAGCATGAAGTGTGACATTCCTATATTTTTAATTTGGTAATCTGAGTGCAGAGAGCATATTATTCTAATGAATTATGGAATAAACACTTTTTCACATTTGAAAAGTTGAACACAATATTTAATTATATAAGTTTGGAATTTTCTGTGCATGATGTATGAACAACTGAGCTTCAATTTTAACACAGAATATTGAATTCTCTACATTTCAAATATGAATAACTGGGTATCAGATTTTCTCCCTGAAATATGGAATACTGTATGTTTCACATATGAAATTGTGAAGATATCTTATCTTACATGAAATATGCAGACTTTTCAACGTGACACATGAAAAGCTGCACTCTGATTTTCCTACATGGAAATCTCTCTGTTTAGCGTAAGAAAACCTGGACACAAATACCTTTCAGTTCAGTTCGGTTCAGTCGCTCAGCTGTGTCCGACTCTTTGCAACCCCATGAACCACAGCACGCCAGGCGTCCCTGTCCATCACCAACTCCCGGAGTTTATTCAAACTCATGTCCATCGAGTCGGTGATGCCATCCAGCCATCTCATTCTCTGTTGTCCCCGTCTACTCCTACCCCCAATCCCTCCTAGCATCAGACTCTTTTCCAGTGAGTCAACGAGTTGCATGAGGTGGCCAAAGTATAAAATAGATAGACTTCTCTATGTTTTGCATGAGAAAATCTGGGGACACATTCTCTACTGAAACATGACATTTTCTACATTCAAAATATAAAATTCTGGGCATAGTGTTTTTGTTGAACAAGAAATATAACATCCTTGTGTACAACTAACATGTGAGAATCTGGACACACCTTATCCTACATGAGAAATGGAATACTCTTTCACATTTAAAACGTGGGTGGGATTTTTTTTCCTCCGTGACCTATAACATTCTCTGTATTTCACATATGAAAATTTAGGCACAAAAAAATAATAGGTGAAATTTGGAAATGTTTATATTTCCCAGGCAAAACTCTAAAATCAGTCATCCCAAATGCAACTCTGTTTATAGCATGACATTTTTCTATATTTTTACATACAAAATTTTATGTTGATATTCACATAAGAAAAGCAACTATCTGGTTTTCCTGTATGATGAATATTGTGTAAAAATGTTCCGTCTTGAAATGTAGAATTTTTTACATTCCACATTAAAAAAAAAAAAAAAAATCTTGGTGATGATTTTCCAACGTGAAAGGTAAAATCCTTATATTTCACACTTGGAAACCTGGGAGTGATTAGCGGTCTCTGGATAATGGAATTTTCTATGTTCATGTGTGTTAATCTAAGTTCAATAATTCCTACATGAAATATGACATTCTCTCTGTACACATATGAAAATCCTAGTGCAGAATATTATGAAATATGGTTTTCTCTGCATATTACAAATGGCAATGTAATCACAGATTTTCTTATGTGAAACTGGGAATCATCTGCATTTCATATTGAAAATGGAGTCTCATAATTTCCATAATGAAGTATGGAATACTCTGCATTTCACATATGAACATCCGCTCGAGGATATTCCAACATGTGATGTGTACTTTTCTATATTTCATATACCAAATCTGGGCAATAATTTTCTAACGAGAAATATGGATTTTTCATTATTACACATGTGAAAATCTAACTATCTGGAATACACTACATTACTATTTTATTTATTTTTATTTTATTTATTTATTTATTTTACCTTATATTATTGTACTGGTTTTCCCATACTTTGACTTGAATCTGCCCCTGGTATGCATGTGTTCCCCATCTTGAACTCTCCTCCCACATCCGTCCTCATCTCATTTCTCTGGTTCATCTCAGTGCACCAGCCCCGAGCATCCTGTTTCATGCATCGAACCTGGACTGGCGATTTGTTTCACATATGATAATATACATGTTTCAATGTCATTCTCCCAAATCAACCCACCCTCGCCCTCTCCCACAGAGTCCAAAAGACTGTTCTATACATCTGTGTCTCTTTTACTGTCTCTTATACAAGGTTATCACTATAATCTTTCTGAATGTCATATATATGCATTAGTATACTGTAATGATGTTTTTCATTCTGGCTTACTTCACTCTTTATAATAGGCTCCAGTTTCATCCACCTCATTAGAACTCATCCAAATGCATTCTTTTTAATGTCTGAGTAATACTTCATAGTGCATATGTACCACAACTTTCTTATCCATTTCTCTGCAGATGGACATCCAAGTTGCCTCCATGTCCTGACTTTTATACACAGTGTTGCGATCAACATCGGAGTACATGTGTATCTTTCAATTCTGGTTTCCTCGGTGTGAATGCCCAGGAGTGTAATTGTTGGGTCGTATGGAAGTTCTATTTCCAGTTTTTTAAGGAATCTCCACACTGATCTCTATAGAGGTTGCACTAGTTTGCCTTCCCACCAAAAGTGTAAGAGGGTTGCCTTTTCTCCACACCCTCTGCAGCATTTTTTGCTTGTAGACCCTTGGATAGCAGCCATTCTGACTGGAGTGAAATGGTACCTCATTGTGGTTTTGATTTGCATTTCTCTGATTATGAGTGATGTTCAGCATCTTTTCATATGTTTGTTAGCCATCTGTATGTCTTCTTTGGAGAAATGTCTCTTTAGTTCTTTGGCTCATGTTTTGATTAGGCCATTTGTTTTTCTGGAATTGAGCTCAGGAGTTGTTTGCATATGTTTCAGATTAATTGTCAGTTGCTTCATTTGCTGTTATTTTCTCCCATTCTGAAGGTGTCTTTTCACCTTGCTTATAGTTTTCTTTGCTGTGCAGAAGCTTTTAATTTTCATTAGGTCCTATTTGTTTGTTTTTGCTTTTATTTCCAATATTCTGGGAGGTGGGTCACGGAGGATCCTGATGTGATTTATGTCGTAGGGTGTTTTGCCTATGTTCTCCTCTAGGAGTTTTATAGTTTCTGGTCTTACATTTAGATCTTTAATCCATTTTGAATTTATTTTTGTGTATGGTGTTAGGGAGTGGTCTAGTTTCATTCTTTTATGAGTGATTAACCAGTTTTCCCAGTACCACTTGTTAAGTAGATTGTCTTTTCTCCATTGAATATTCTTGCCTCCTTTGTAAAACATAAGGTGTCCCTAGGTGCATAGATTTATCTTTGGGCTTTCTATTTTGTTCCATTGATCTATATTTCTGTCTTTATGCCAGTACCATACTGTATTGATGACTGTGGCTTTGTAGTACAGCCTGAAGTCCAGCACGTTGATTACCCCAGTTCCATTCTTCTTTCTCAAGATTGCTTTGGCTATTCGACATTTTTTGTATTTCCATACAAATAGTGAAATTATTTGTTCTAGCTCTGTGAAAAATACTGTTGGTAGCTTGACAGGGATTGCATTGAACCTATAAATTACTTTGGGTAATATATTCATTTTCACAATATTTATTCTTCCAATCCATGAACAGGGTATATTTCTCCATCTATTAGTGTCCTCTCTGATTTCTATCACCAGGGTTTTTTAGTTTTCTATATATAGGGTTTTTTGTTTCTTTAGGTAGATATATTCCTAAGTATTTTATTTTTTCTGTTGCAATGGTGAATGAAATTATTTCCTTATTTTCTCTATTTTCTTATTATTAGTGTATAGGAATGCAAGAGATTTCTGTGTGTTGATTATATATCCTGCAACTTTACTGTATTCTTTGATTAGCTCTAGTAATTTTCTGGTAGATTCTTAAGGGTTTTCTGTGTAGAGGATCAGGTCATCTTCAAACGCTAAGAGTTTTACGTCTTGGGGATTTGATCATAAATGGATGCTGAATTTTGTCAAAGGCTTTCTCTGCATCTATTGAGATAATTATATGGTTTTATTTTTCATTTTGTTAATGTGGTGTATTACATTGTTTGACTTGCGGATATTAAAGAATCCTTGCATTTCAAACATGCAAAGTTTCATGTGTTGTCAGGAAACATTCATTCAGATTTTCATACATGATGTATCAAGAATTCTGTATATGAAGATGAAAATCTGCACTAGGAATTTCATATGTAAAATATACACAATTGCACATTTGATGTAGAAAATTCTGCACCCAGTGCAATTTCGCCTCCATTTGAGATTAGATTTAGTTTCACTCTGCTGTTTCTTGCTTACCTCATTTCGTTTCTCCTGAAAATCCTCACCAATAATTCACTTGAAAAACAAGTATGGACCATGATTTAAGGGACCTTGATGAAAAGTTACCACTGGGAATGCCAAATAACATTCACCAAGAAAAAGAAAGTGAGAAAGATTCATATTCTAGCCTCAATTTCTCTTGAAGAGAAATACCATTATTGCTATTTCTTTTTACTTTTCTTTATATATTCTTAGCCATATTAAAAATGGAAAAATATGCTTTTCAGATAAGCTAATGATTTTTATTTAACCCGATTGTGGGATAGACAACAAAAGTTGGTGATTTTAACTTGCAATCAAGATACTCTTTTCCTTTCGGGTGAATTCTTTCTGCAAATTCAGAATTTATAAGCTGAAAATTATATTTCATAGTTCCATTATTCTTGCTGCCCTGGATAAGGAAGTGGCAATCCACTCCAATATCTTTGCCTGGAAATGTCCATGGGCAGACGAGTTTGTTGGGCTGCAGTCAATGAGTTTGCAGAGTTGGGCATGATTCAGTGACTAAGATGCACATCAATTCAAGTTGTATTATTAAAATACAATCCTTTACGCCTGAATAGAGGTGAGTAGAATCACAGCAAAAATAGATGCGGGTTGTCATAATTCATTCCTTTTGGAGAGGACAGTCTATTAAAGCTCATCGAAAAGGTCAATCTAAAGTTAAAATCACAAAATGATTTGTAAAGAGAAAACGAACTTCCTGAGGAATTTAAAATAAGATCTCACAGACATTAATTAAAAAGAAAAATCAAGGGAAAGAGAAGAACAGTGTTTTCACAGACACTGAGACTGAGAAAAACAGAACACAGACTGAAATTTCAGTGTGACTGAAGAAATGGGACAAACGAGCAATGTGAAAACTGAGACAAAGTTAGAATACAGAATCCTGAAAGGGTATTTATTCTCAAGAACTTGCTTTCTAGCGCATGACTTAGTTAGTGAGTGACAATTTTTTCTGGCTATAGCAAGATAGAGAGTTTCTGAGGAACATAAATGGATGCTGGAGAATGGTTAGGAGACCACTGGATCATGTGTAGTTGAGAAATCACATAAATTTTGGACCATTTGGGGGACAATAATGACAGCAAATCTGGCTGAATCTTTGCATGGTACGTGGTGAAATTAGTGCGACTGAGATATAGATAGGGTACGGTGGGAGAGAAAATGAAGTAGTCATGAATAACTACTACTGTCAATAACAGGAAAGAATGTTTTGGTATTGTTGTTCAGTCAGTTATTCATGCCCATCCCTTTTACACCCCATGGAATGTGTCCCATCAATCTTACATTCCCTATCTCCCAGAATTTGTTCAGATTCATGTCCATAGAGTTGGTGATGCTATCTAACCCTCTCATCATCTGCTACCCACTTATCTTTTTACTTCAAATTTTCCCAGTATCAGAGCATTCTCTAATGAGACAACACTTTGCATCAGGTGGCCAGAAGAGAAAAGAACACTGAAAGATAACAAAACTTTCCAAAGAGAACTCTTGAACACATCTAAAATATAGATGCAGAAAGCACCTTTGACACAATTAAACACTTATTTATGTAAAAGGCTGAACAGGAAGTGGGAACAGAGATGATCATCTTCAAATTAATAAAGGCCATGTATGGATAAACCCAACACTAAAATGCTTCTCCTAGGTGAAAACTGAAAGCATGTTTCCTAAGGTCATGAAAAAGACAACGTTTGCCACTCTTACCACTGTTATTCAGCATAATCTTGGGACTCCTAGCTACAACAATCAGTGAAGGAGAAGAAGAAAAAAAAAATACCAGCAAACTGAAAAAGAAGAGGTAAAACTATCACTTTTTTTTTTACATTAGTTATTGTGTCAGAGAATCCTAAGATGGCAACAGAAAATTAATAACAATGATTTTAGGGAAGTTGTTGTATAAAAAATAAACAGGGAGTAATCTGCTTCATTCCTATAAATAACAAAAGAAAACCAAAAACAAAAATTATGGAAATAATCTGATTCACCATTGTAACAGGAAAAATAAAATACTTGGGAATAACCCTGCCTAAACAGAAAAAGGAGTATTGTGCCAGAAAGAATAAGGTATGGATGAGCCAAATAAAAGATGTCACATCCTTTGGAGAGGGTGCAGAGAAAAGGGAGCCCTCTTATACTGTTGCTGGGAATGAAAACTAGTACAGTCACTATGGAGAACAGGGTGGAGAATCCTTAAAAAAAACTGCAGGAATAGTGCTGCCATACGACAGAGCAATCCCATTGCTGGGGATACACTGAGGAAACCAGAATTGAGAAAGAGATGTCTACCCCAATGTTCATTGCAACACTGCTTACAACCGCCAGGACTTGGAAGCAACCGAGATAGCCATTGGCAGATGAATGCATAAGAATGCTTTGGTACATAAACACAATGGAATATTACTCAGCTATTAAAAAGAATGCATTTGAATCAATTCTAATAAGGTAGATGAAACTGAAGCCTATTATACAGAGTAAATTAAGTCAGAGAGAAAAACACCAATACAGAATATTAACACATATAGAATTTATAAAAATGGTAACAATGGCCCTGTATTTGAGACTGCACAAGATTCAGTTCAGTTCCGTTCAGTTCAGTCGCTCAGGCATGTCTGACTCTCTGCGACCCCATGAATCACAGCACGCCAGGCCTCCCTGTCCATCACCAACTCCCGGAGTTCACTCAAACTCATGTCCACAGAGTGGGTGATGTCATCCAGCCATCTCATTCTCTGTTGTCCCCTTCTCCTCCAGCCCACAACCTTTCCTAGCATCAGAGTCTTTTTCCAGTGAGTCAACTCGTCGCATGAGGTGGCCAAAGTATTGCAGTTTCAGCTTCAGCATCACACAGATGTAAAAAACAGGCTTTTGGGCTCGGTGGGAGCAGGCGAGCGTGGGATGATTTGAGAGAATAGCATTGAAATGTGTATGTACCATACATGAAATAGATCACCAGTCCAGGTTTGATGCATGAGACAGGGTGCTCAGGTCTGGTGTACTGGAATGACCCTGACGGATGGGATGGAGAGGGAAGTTGAAGGGGATAAGGATGGGGAACACATGTACATCCATGGTTGATTCATGTCAATGTATGGCTAAAACACTACAATATTTTAAGGTAATCAGCCTCAAAATAAAATAGATAAATTAATATTTTTAAAAAGGGGACAGAAATGGAATGAGAGCTATCCTATTCTTTGGATTGTAAAAATCAATGTGTGAAAATGAGTACAATACAAAAGGAGTTTAAAAATTCAGTGTCATCCCTAATAAATTACCAATGAAATTTTTCACAGAATAGAAACAAAAAAAAAATCTTTATAACTTGTTGGAAACACAAAGATTTTTAATATCCATTCAAACTTGAGAAAGAAAAACTGAGTTTCAGGCTCCTCACTTCAGGCTATACAAAAAAACATATAGTTTTGAACATGGCGTGCAATTAGCACAATATTGGGATTAAAGCCAATGGAACATATAGAAAACCCTAAACTAATCTCTTGCCCAAATGATCACCTAATCTTTGACAAAGAAGGCAACAATATGCAATGGAAAGAAGATAATATATTTGAAAAGGTAAGCTGGGAAATCCGGACAGCTAAAAGTATTAGAATACAGTTAGTAAACGACCTGGTTATTTTTCTGTGGCTGAGTCGTGTCTGACTTTTTGGGATGCCATGAACTGCAGCATGACAGTCCTTCCTGTCCCTCACCACCTCTTGGAGTTTTCCCGAGTTCATACCCATTGCATAGGTGATGCCATCCAATCATCTCATCCCTGTTTCCCCCTTCTCCTGCTGCTTTCAATCTTTTCCAGAATCAGGATATTTTCCAATGAGTTAGCTGTTGCCATCTCCTGTTATACGTCATTCAATTTAAATTGTTCATGGATCTAACATTCTAGGTTACCTTGCAATACTGTTCTTTACAGTCTTCTGTTTTAATTTCATCGCTAGACATATAAAATGGGGTTTATTTCCACTTTATGGCAACCACTTACTGCTTTCTGTAAAAGTTAGTTATTAACCTCCACTCTTCCCAACTAGCATATTAGGCACGTACCCAAAAAAGATGTCCTTTTCATAATAGGGGACTGGAATGCAAAAGTAGGAAGTCAAGCAACACCTAGAGTAACAGTAAATTTGGCCTTGGAGCACGAAATGAAGCAGGGCAAAGTCTAATAGTGTATTGCCAAGAGAACGCACTGGTCATAGCAAACACCCTCTTCCAACAACACAAGAGAAGACTATACACATGGACATCACCAGATGTTCAACACCGAAATCAGATTGATTATATTCTTTGCAGCCAAAGATGGAGAAGCTCTATACAGTTAGCAAAAACAAGACCAGGAGCTGACTGTGACTCAGATTATGAACTCCTTTAAGTCTGAACTGAAAAATTCAGACTTAAATTGAAGAAAGTAGGGCACACCACTAGACTATTCAGATAGGACCTAAATCAAATCCCTTATAATTATACAGACAAAGTGAGAAATAGATTTAAGGGACTAGATCTGATAGATAGACAGCCTGAGGAACTATGGACGGAGGTTTATGACATTGTACAGGAGACAGGGACCAAGATCATCCCCATGGAAAAGAAATGTAAAATAAAAAAATGGCTGTCGGAGGAGGGCTTACAAATAGCTGTGAAAAGAAGAGAAGTGAAAAGCAAAGGAGGAAAGGAAAGATATAAGCATCTGAATGCAGAGTTCCAAAGAATAGCAAGGAGAGATATGAAAGCCTTCCTCAGTGATCAATGCAAAGAAGAGGAAGAGGAAAGCAACAGAATAGGAAAAGCAAGAGACCTTTTCAAGAAAATTAGAGAAATCAAGGGAACGTTTCATGCAAAAATGATCTTGATAAAGGACAGAAATTTTATGGACATAACAGAAGCAGAAGATATTAAGAGGAGGTGGCAAGAATACACAGAAGAACTGTACAAAAAAAGATCTTCACAATGAAGATAAACACGATGGTGTGATCACTCACCTGGAGCCAGACATCTTAGAATGTGAAGTCAAGCGGGCCTTAGAAAGCATCACTATGAACAAAGCTAGTGGAGGTGATGGAATTACAATTGAGCTATTTTAAATCCTGAAAGATGATGCTGTGAAAATGCTGCACTCTATATGCCAGCAAATTTAGAAAATTCAGCTGTGGCCACAGGACTGGAAAAGGTCAGTTTTCATTCCAATCTCAAAGAAAGGTAATGCCAAAGAATGCTCAATCAACTGCACAATTGCACTCATCTCACACGTTAGTAAAGTCATTCTCAAAATTCTCCAAGTCAGTCTTCAGTTATATGTGAACTGTGAACTTCCAGATGTTCAAGCAGGTTTTAGAAAAGGCAGAGAAACCAGAGATCAAATTGCCAACATCCGCTGGATCATGGAGAACGCAAGAGAGTCCCAGAAAAACATCTATTTCTGCTTCATTGACTATGCCAAAGCCTTTGACTGTGTGGATCACAATAAACTGTGTAACATTCTGAAAGAGATTGTTATATGAGACCACCTGATCTGCCTCTTGAGAAAACTTTATGCAGGTCAGGAAGCAACAGTTAGAACTGGACATGGAAAAATAGACTGGTTCCAAATAGGAAAAAGGAGTACATCAAGGTTGTGTATTGTCACCCTGCTTATTTAACTTATATGCAGAGTACACCATGAGGAACTCTGTGCTGGAATCAAGATTGCCAGGCAAAATATCAATAACCTCAGATATGCAGATGACACCACCCTTATGCCAGAAAGTGAAGAGGAAATCAAAAGCCTCTTGATGAAAGTGAAAGGAGAGTGAAATATTTGGCTTGAAGCTCAACATTCAGAAAACGAAGATCATGGCATCTGGTCCCATCACTTCATGGGAAATAGATGGGGAAACAGTGGAAACAGTGTCAGACTTTATTTTTTTTTGTTTTCCAAAATCACTGCAGATGCTGATTGCAGCCAGGAAATTAAAAGACGCTTACTCTTTGAAAGGAAAGTTATGACCAACCTCGATAGCATATTAAAAAGCAGAGACATTAGTTTGCTAACAAAGGTACGTCTAGTCACGGCTATGGTTTATCCCGTGGTCATGTATGGATGTGAGAGTTGGACTCTGAAGAAAGCTGATCACAGAAGAGTTGATGCTTTTGAACTGTGGTGCTGGAGAAGACTCTTGAGTGTCACTTGGACTGCAAGGAGATCCAACCAGTCCATTTTAAAGGAGATCAATCCTGGGTGTTCATTGGAAGGCCTGATGCTAAAGCTGAAACTCCAATATTTTGGCCACCTCATGCGACGAGTTGACTCACTGGAAAAGACTCTGATGCTGGGAGGGATTGGGGTGGGAGGAGAAGGGGACGACAGAGAATGAGATGGCTGGATGGCATCACCGACTCGATGGACATGAGTTTGAGTGAAGTCTTGGAGTTGGTGATGGACAGGGAGACCTGGCGTGCTGTGATTCATGGGGTCGCAAAGAGTCGGACACGACTGGGTGAATCAACTGAACTGAACTGAACCGAACCATCCTGATAGACTAATTTTTTGGTGTCACACATTGTTGTCTTTTTTATACAGTTCATAGAGGTCCCGTAGCAATTATCATGGGGTGATTTGCATTCCCTCCTCCAGTGGATCATATTTAGTCTCTCCTTAGCACCATAGGATAGGACAAATTCCAGATAGTTTAAAGATCTACATATAACGCCAGAAACTGTAAATCAATAATATTTGAGGAAAGCATAGGTAAAATATATTGTGACATGAAATGCAGCAGCATTTTTTTTTGACCTACCTCATTGCGTAATGAAAATAAAACCAAAAATATATAAAGAGATATAACTAAAATTAGACATTTTGCACAGGAAACCAATAAGCAAGACAGAAATGAAGTCTCATTATGGGAAAAACATTTGCAACTGAAGATAATGACAAAAGAAGAGTCTCCAACATATGGAAGCAGCTCATGTGGATTAATAACAGAAAAAGGAACAACCCAATTGGAACAAATGAACAGATGATGAAATAGACATTTCTCCTAAAAGACATACAGATGTCCAATAACATTTGTAAAGATCAGCATCACTAACTGTGAGAGAAAGGAAAATAAAGTCTTCAATGGTTGTATCAACACAAATTTGTCTGAATAACCATTATCAAAGAAAAAAATCCACACAAAAAATGCTGGAGAGGGTGCTGAGTAAGGAGAACAATCCTGTACTGTTGTTAGGAAAGCACATTGATAGATTAAAATGGAGAAGAATATAGGGGATCTTTTAAAAATAAGAATGAAGCTACTATATGATCAAGAAATTCCAATAATTGTCATTAATTTTCATGAGGAAAATCATAATTCCAAATGATGCACAACCTCAATATTGATGGCAGCAATATTTGCAGTATCAGGACATGGAAGCAACAGAAATATCCATTCATCTAGACAGGAATGGATAAAATGGGTTTGTACATACTAAAGATGGAATGAAATCAGGTAAATTGTATAGATATAGAAGGGCAGAGACAGTGTCAGATGCAATGAAGCTAAGTCAAAAGAGGAAAATAAATATCACATATTAACACAAATATGTGGTATCTAGGTAAAACCGTAATAGATGATTCTTTATGAGAAGCATATAGGGACACGGTAATGGAGAAGAAATATACGGTTATCAAGGATGAAATGCCTGGTGGTGTTAGGAATTAGGAGATTACAACAGACACAGATATACTTCTGATCTATACGTGGAGCACTGTTTAGTACTGTTCAGTCTCTCAGTCGTGTCTGACTACTTGAGACCCCATGAATCACAACACGCCAGGTCTCCCTGTCCATCATCAACACCCGGAGTTCACTCAAACTCATGTCCATCGAGTCGGTGATGCCATCCAGCCATCTCATTCTCTATCTTTCCCGTCTCCTCGCACCCCCAATTCCTCCCAGCATTAGAGTCTTTTCCAGTGAGTCAATGCGTCGCATGAGGTGGCCAAAGTATGGGCGTTTCAGCTTTAGCATCAGTCCTTCCAATGAACACCCAGGTTTGATCTCCTTTAGAATGGACTGGTTGGATATCCTTGCAGTCCAAGGGACTCTCAAGAGTCTTCTCCAACACCACCGTTCAAAAGCTTCAATTTTTCTGCGATGAGCTTTCTTCACAGTCCTACTCTCACATCCATACATGACCACTGGACAGGGAAGTCTTAATGCACTGTGGTGACCAGATTTAGATAGAAGTCAAAAACATGGAGATAGATATATGGTTGCTATTTATTCACTATCTCGTTTACTAGTCTTTATGACGTGAAGAACTGCAGTATTCCCTAGTTTTTCTTTAGGAGAAAAATTAACAAAATAAAGGAAAGCAAGTATACTCTAAAAAAAAATAAGCTTTAAAAGTATATTAACTTTTTTATAAACATCATTATTCTTAATGAATCTTACATTATCTTGGAAGTCAAAAGTAGAACTGTAAATGTATACACCTTAATGACAAATGCAGTGCAAATCTCAGAATATTACATTCAAATTCATAACACACTTATGAAGAAAACAGCAATAAAAATAAAACTGAGTGTCCATTATATTTTGCTGCATATGTGCATGTCTAATGGTTGAAAAATTTCCCCCCCAAAAAAATTACCTGAAAAGAGGTGGGGCAGAACCATCAACAATCAACTCTGTCTAGTTGACCCATACTATGTACTTGTGCATTTTATATATTATAGTGTTTTTTCTTTTTTTGTATTTAATTCTATTGCATTGTTTTTTTTTTTTTTTCAAATATCCATTATATTTGTCACACAACGTCTTTTACCTGTTGCCATATATTATGGATGAATGGCAGTCTATGTGCTCTTTTAAATCTCCTTTACTTATTTATTTAAAATAGCAAAAGCTCTTCATTCACAGGAATTCAAGCTTTACAAAATCTTTAACTGGTTATATTGATATGTTGAATTACATTCCCATGATGGCTGTAGGCACAAGAAAATCTGAATTTTATTAAGGCATCCAGTTTAAAGGTATCTTTCTCAAATCAACTATCAGCTCAGTTCAGTTCATTCGCTTAGTCGTGTCTGACTCTTTTTGACCCCCATGAATGGCAGCACGCCTGGCCTTCCTATCACCAATAACTTCAGTCCACCCAAACCCATGTCCACTGAGTCGATGATACCCTCTAACCATCTAATCCTCTGTCATCCCCTTCTCCTCTTGCTCTCAATCTTCCCCAGCATTACGGTCTTTTCAAATGAGTCAGCTTTTCACATATGATGGCCAAAGTACTACAGTTTCAGCTTTAACATCAGTCTTTAAAATGCACAACCAAGACAGATCTCCTTTAGGATGAACTGGTTGAATTTCCTGGAAGTTCAAGGGACTCTCAATAATCTCCAACACCACAGTTCAAAAGCATCAATTTTTCTGCACTCAGGTTTCTTTATAGTCCAAATCTTAGATCCATGCATGTCTACTGGAAAAACCATAGCCTTGACTAGGTATACCGTGGTTGGCAAAGTAATTCTCTGCTTTTTAATATCCTGTCTAGATTGGTTATAACTTTCCTTCGAAGAAGTAAGCGTCTTTTAATTTCATGGCTGCAATCACCTTCTGCAGTGATTTTGGAACCTAGAAAACTAAAGTCAGCCTCTGTTTCCACTGTTTCCCCATCTATTTGCCATGAAGTGATGGGACCAGTTTCTGAATGTTGTGCTTTAAGCCAACTTTTTATTCGCCTCTTTCACGTTCATTAAGAGGTTATTAATTCTTCTTCATTTTCTGCCATATGGGTGGTGTCATCTGCATATCTGAGGTTATTGATATTTCTCCCTGCAATCTTGATTCCAGCTTGTGTTTCCTACAGCCCAGTGTTTCTTATGATGTAATTTACATATAAGTTAAATAAGCAGGGTGACAATATACAGCTTTGATTTACTCCTTTTCCTATTTGGAACCAATCTCTTGTCCCATGTCCAGTTCTATATATTGCTTCCTGACCTTCAGACAAGTTTCTCCATATGCAGGTCAGGTGGTCTGGTATTCCCATATTTTAAAGAATTTTCCACGTTTCATTGTGATCCACAATTCAAAGGCTTTGGCATAGTCAATAAAGCAGAAAAAGATGATTTCCTGGAATTCTCTTGCTCTTCCAAAAACCGAGTGGATGTTGGCCATTTGATCTCTAGTTCCTCTGCCTTTTCTAATTCCACCTTGAACATCTGGAAGTTCACAGTTTCCATGTTACTGATGCCTGGCTGTAGTGTGTTAGATGAGTGCAATTTTGTTGTAGTTCAGCATTTTTTGCAATTGCCTTTCTTTGAGATTGGAGTGAAATCTGAACTTTTCCAGCCCTGTGTCCACTGCTGAGTTTTGAAAGTTTGCCGGCATATTGCGTGCATCAATTTCACAGCATTATTTTCCAGGATTTGAATTAGTTCAAATGGAATTCCATCATCTCCAGTATCTTTGTTTTAATGATGTTTCGTAAGGCCCACTTGACTTCACTTTCCAGGATATCTGGCTCTAGGTGAGAAATAGCACCATCGTGATTATCTGGGTCATGAAGTGTTTATTTATTTATTTTGTACAGTCTTTCTGTGTATTCTTGCCACCTCTTCTTAATATCTTCTGCTTCTGTTAGGGCCTTACAATTTCAGTCTTTTCTTGATACCATCTTTGCATAAAATATTCCCTAGTTATCTTTAGTTTCTTGAAGGGGTCTCTATTCTTTCCTATTCTATTGTTCTATTTCTTTTCACTGATCACTGTGGAAGTATTTCTTATCTCTCCTTGCTTTTATTTGGAACTCTGCCTTCAAAAGGGTCTATCTTTCCTTTTTCCATTTGCTTTTTGCTTCCTGTCTTTTCACAGACAGTTGTAAGGCCTCCATATAGATCCATTTTGCTTTATTATTATTATTATTTCCTTTTCTTGCAGATGGTCTTGAATTCTGTCTCGAATACACTGTCTTAAAACTCTGTCCATAGATCATCGGGCAATCTTTGTGTCAGATCTAGTCCCTTAAACCTGTTTCTCACTTCCACTGTATAGTCATAAGGGATTTGACTTAGGACATACCAGAATGTTCTTGTGGTTTTCTCCACTTTCTTCTATTTCAGACTGAATTTGGCAATAAGGAGTTCATGATATGAGCAAAGTCAGCTCCCAGTCTTGTTTTTCTGACTGTATAGTACTTCTGCATCTTTGGCTGCAAGTAATACAAAAGCTTCTTGATGAAAGTGAAAAAGGAGAGTGAAAAGATTGTCTTTTAGCTCAATATTCAGAAAACCAAGATCATGGAATCTGGTCCCATCACTTCATGGGAAATAGGAAAACAGTGGAAACAGTGTCAGAATTTATTTTTTTATGCTCCAAAATCACTGAGGATGCTGATTGCAGCAAGGAAACTAAAAGGCACTTACTCCTTGGAAGGAAAGTTAGATACCAAACTAGATAGCACTTTAAAAAGCTGAGACATAACTTTGCCAACCAAGGTCTGTCTAGTGAAGGCTATCGTTTTTCCAGTGGTCATGTATGGATGTGAGAGGTGGCCTGTGAAGAAATCTGATCGCTGAAAAATTGATGCTTTTGAAATGTGGTGCTGGAGAAGACTCTTGAGAGTCCCTTGTATTACAAGGAGATCCAACCAGTCCATTCTAAAGGAGATCAATCCTGGGTGATCATTGGAAGGACTGATGCTAAAGCTGAAACTGCAATACTTTGGCCACCTCATGCGACACATTGACTCACTGGAAAAGACTCTGACGTTGGGAAGGATTGGGGGCGGGAGGAGACGGGGACGAGAGAGAATGAGATGGCTGGATGGCATCACCGACACGGTGGACATGAGTTTGTGTGAACTTCGGGAGTTGGTGATGGACAGTGAGGCTTGGCATGCTGTGGTTCATGTGGTCTCAAAGAGTCAGACACTACTGTGAGACTGAACTGAACTCAGCTGAATACAAGCAATCTGATTTCGGCGTCAACCAACTGGTGATGTCAAGTATACAACTATACAAAACAATTCTACAACTTGATTAAACCGCCATATCACCTCACCCATCAAGTACCCAGTTTAGAAAGTCCTGGCTGACCTAGATAAGGAACATTTTGAAGGACCATACTCCTTTCTCCCCTCACTTTAATTCTTGTTATCATGTTAATTTTACTTTTTATTATTTGATTCAGTGACAGAATGGAAAACATCATAACCTGTGGTACTCCACATCAGGACAAAGAAAATGCAGAACTCCAGGGCCATGTTATTTCTTTTCTGTCAAGTTTGCGTATGCTCATAGATATGTTGTGATATTCTCTAGGATCTGAGAGTAAGAAAGTTTGGTTTTGAAGTGTTTGTTTCTGTTTGATAATAAGGTATGTCTCAAAATTATAATAAAAATGACAAGGAATGTCCCCACTGTCTCTGTTGGGGAAATGTGAAAACTTAAAGCAAGGAGTAGAGGAAAAGATAAAGCCTCAGGATTCAAGCCAATAGTACCTCAGTAAACGGGTAGGAATGATCCAAAACAATGGATAATCAAGAAGACTGCATGGCTGTCCTTGAAATAAGCCCAGGAGGATATCCTTTACATGAAATTGGCCAAGTACTTAGTTTTCTCAGGTGGTAATAATGACAAAAAAGCGAGCATGCTGCTGGAGGACTATTGTCACTACTATGTGTGACACTAGGGCAATAACAAGTCAATGTGTTCCACAGAGTAGCAATCTGAGAGCCATATCGTTTAATGAGTTGGATAGTTATAATGGTCTAAAAAAAAAAAAAAAATTGGGGGTGGGAGAAGACGGGGACGACAGAGAATGAGATGGCTGTATGGCATCACCGAATCGATGGATATGAGTTTGAGTGAACTCCAGGAATTGGTGATGGACAGGGAGTCCTGGCATGCTGTGATTCATGGGGTCTCAAAGAGTCGGACATGACTGAGCGACTGAACTGAACTGAAATGGCCTATTACTGTGTATGTGTATGTGTGAGTGTGTGTGTGTGTGATGTCTCTCTACACTTCAAGGCAAAAGATTTTTAAGGAGGGTGGATTGGTTCCCAAGGCTAACATTACTGCCTAAGGAAAGGCTGTCAGTTCTGCTTAGTTCAGTTCAATTTGTCAGTGGTCTGACTTTTTGTGACACCATGAACTGCAGCACACCAGGCCTCCGTGTCCATCACCAACTCCTGGAGGTTACTCAAACTCATCTCCATTGAGTCGGTGAAGCCATCCAATAACTTCATCCTGTGTACCCTTATCTCCTGCCTTAAGTCATTCTCAGTATCAAAGTCTTTTCAAATGAGTTAGCTCTTCACATCAGATGGTCAAAGTATTTGACTTTAGCTTCAGTATTCGTCCTTCAATGCAGTCAGGACTGATGTCCGTTAGGCTGGACAGGTTGGATCTCCTTGAATCCAAGGGACTCCCAAGCGTCCTCACCAACACCACAGTTCAAAAGCATCAATTCTTCTTCACTAAGCTTTCTTTATAGTCCAACTCTCACATCTATACATGACTACCAAAATACCCATAGCTTTGACTAGATGGACATTTGTTGGCAAAGTATTAGCTCTACTTTTAAGGATGCTGTCTAGGTTAGTCATAACTTTCCTCCCAAGGACTGTCTTTTATTTCTTGGCTGTACTTCTATAATACCCAGGACATGGAAGCAGATGAATGGATAAGAGACCTGTAGTACATATATACAATGGAGTATCACTCAGCCATTAAAAAGAATACATTTGAACCAATTCTAATGAGGTGGATGAAACTGGAGCCTATTACAGTAAGTCAGAACGAAAACCACCAATACAGTATAATGATGCATGTTACGGAATTTAGAAAGATGGTACCAATGACCCTATATGCAAGACAGCAAATGAGACACGGATGTATAGAACAGTCTTTTGGACTCTGGGAGGAGGTGAGGGTGGGCTGATTTGAAAGAATAACACTGAAACATGTATATTATCATATTTGGAAGAAATCAACAGTCCAGGTGTGATGCATGAGACAGGGTACTTATGGCTCCTGTACTGGGATGAACTTGAGGGGTCAATGGGAAAGGAGGTGAAGGGGTTTCAGCATTAGGAACACATGTACACCCATGGCTGATTCATGAAAATATAGGGCAAAAACCTTATACATAATTAGCCTCCAGATAAAATTAAAAAAAATTAAATAAATATATAGATAGATTCATGGCTGCAGTCACCATCTGTAGTGAATTTAGAGCCCCCCCAAATAAAGTCATCTACTTTCTCCACTGTTTCCACATCTATTTGCATGAAGATATAGAATCGTATGCCATGATCTTAGTTTTCTGAATGTTTAGCTTTAAGCCAGCGTTTTCACTCTTCTTTATCATTTTCATCAAGAGAATTTTAGATCTTATTCACTTTCTGCCATAAAGGTGCTGTCATCTGCATCTCTGAGGTTATCAATATTTCTCTCAGCAATTTTGATTCCAGCTAGTTCTTCATCCAGTCCATCATTTCTCTTGATGTACTCTGCATAAAAGTTAAATAATCACGGTGACAATACAGCGTTGACACGCCCCTTTTCCTACTTTGAACCAGTCTGTTGTTCAATGTCCAGTTCTAACAATTGCTTTTTGAACAGCATACCGATTTCTCAAAAGGCAGGTAGGGGGCCTGGTATTTCCATCTCTGGAACAGTTGACCACAGTTTATTGTGATATACACAAAGGCTGTGGCAGAGTTAATAAAGCTGAAATATGTTTATGTTTGTTTATCTTTCTGAAATCACTTTCTGTTTCAATGATCCAGAAGATGTTGACAATTTGATCTCTGGTTCCTCTGCCTTTTAATAAAACTAGCTTTAACATCTGGAATTTCACAGTTCATGTATTGTTGAAGTCTGCCTTGGAGATTTTTGAGCATTATTTTATTGGCTTGTGAGATGAATGCAATTGTGTGGTAATTTGAACATTCTTTGGCATTGCTTTTCTTTGGAATTAGAATTAAAACTGACATTTTCCAGTCCTATGGCCACTGCTGAATTTTCCAAATTTGCTTTTACATTGAGTGCAGCATTTTCACAGCATCATCTTTTAAGATTTGGAACAGCTCAAGTGAAATTCCATCATACCCATTAACTTGGTACCTAATGAGACTTCCTAAGGGACACTTGAATTCACATTCTAGGATATCAGTGTCTAGGTGAGTGATCACACCATCGTGATTATCTGAATCGTATAGATCTCTTTGGTACAGTTTTTCCCAGTGTTCTTGCCACCTCGTCTTAATATCGCTGTCATGGTATAAGCTGTAAATATAAGGAAATATATATTCTCATGTAAGGAAAATAGAGATTTCTACTGGTAAAAACAAAGCCCATGAGTAGTGCCAAGACTTAAACAGGACAAGTGAAATACCATTGTGTTAGGAATACAATGTCTCCATACAAAGAAAAAGGCAATAGAGGCATTCTGTGTGTTTCTCCTTTTTATCCAGACTTCAAGGCCCTAACCAGCCCACACCAGGTACGATTTCTCTGTACACCCCTCCTGCAAAATCAAGTGGTATAGATGCCCAGGCAGACTAGAATTCTTTGTTGATAAAATTGAAATGGTACATTTAGGAGAAGCCTAAACTCATATTTTGGACAAACTGCTGGAGATAGTATGGGAAAGGGAAATGTAGCATGCTGCAGTACCTAGGGTGGCAAACGGTTAT
Organism: Moschus berezovskii; assembly: GCF_049115385.1. Classification (NCBI taxonomy): domain Eukaryota; kingdom Metazoa; phylum Chordata; class Mammalia; order Artiodactyla; family Moschidae; genus Moschus; species Moschus berezovskii. Next base: position 83,188,111 of record NC_142489.1, read on the forward strand.
GACAAGGACATTACTTGGATGCTGAGACACAACAAATACCTGACAGTAAAAGCCTTGGAATAATTCAGCCTGATGTGTTTTCCCCCATGCTTAGACCCTGGAGGGCCTTTAGGTTCCCATACCTAGGAAGAAAGGATAATTTACTTCAAGCTTTTCTTGGGCTTCGTGGAGTCATTTGGGGCCAATGAATTCAGAATGACATGTACCAGTGTCATTTGAAAATAGCAGCACCATCATGATAAACAATACAATCTTCCTGGAGGTTTGTTGTATTCTACCTGGACTCTGGCATCTCTCTAGTAAAAGGCAGTACGACCCAATTGGCTAAGCATGTTCACAGTAAGAAGCTCTTACTCCTTAAGAAGGTGACAAAAAGGAGTCTTCAAATATATGCTCATTGACAGATTCCGAGGTTGTTTCTGATGATCACCCTTTTAGAATCACTTCATCTGCCCACTGCTCCCTTCTGTTGAGCCTTCCAACTCTAACGCCATAATCATTGACCTTTACACGATTCCTCTTCAAGAAACATAAACACATTCCTTACAAATTTATCCTCGTTTTCCTGCAATTAATAGATTTCAATGATTCTGATCAGTGAAAGCTCTTTACTTCTCAGAATACTCTACAGTGGTCTCTTTAACAAATATTCTTTGGCGATTTCAACCCAGCGCAGCTAGATTACATGAGTATTATAACAACCTTCTCATAGAAACACTATTTAAAGTGCTACCAGCCAAGGAGTCTACAAAATGGGGAAAAAAGCTCCATGCCCTCCCCTAGCTGAACTCTTACACACTGAGTCTTCATCCTCATATGCAAATTATTATCCTCGCCTCAAAATTCATGTTGGTTCTCTTTGGCAGTTCTCACGTTTTACACTCTAAGACAGTGTTCTTTCTATTTTCTCCTACGAATCATTTCACTATCTACTTCCACCTGCTCACCAAATCATAGAATGACAGTCCAATATAATTGCTTCATGATTCCATTTGGCAAGGGAAATGCATAGAACAACTGGCCAAAAGCTTACCATTTTAGTGCAAGATCATTCTTTCGAAACCCTGAAAAACAATGAGGCATTATAATGGAACAACCTCTACAATTCTGCTCTCCCTTAATATAATACTTACAAATGCTGGATGGAACAGCCAAATTATTGGGAAAGTAGAAGCTGGTGGAATAGGAGAAGGCCCAATCATCACCATTAAAACTGCCTCTACATTTAGAGCCACTGACTGAAAAATAAGAAGACACAGCTAGCTTTATAGCCGAAAGACACTATACAACCAATGCTGTATAAACATGTGCATAGAGTCAGGAAACAAGGGACGATAAGCAGTCAGGTTGGTACTTGAGCCCCAAGAAAGGACACATATAAGGAGATGGATATGATGGGCTTGGAGAATCATCGCAGCATGACACATTCAGAGTGTATAATGGGTCCCAATGACAGCAGGAAGATGAGTCCACTCAGCTTGTGAAAGCTTGGGATGAAGCTGGTTTGTAATGAACAGTAAGGCTCTAAGAAACTTGAAGTCCACTAGTGAAGAACATGTACACATCTATTTGTTTCTGAAACAAGGCAGAAGAATCGGAGTCAATCTGCTCAGAATGATGGCCAGTTCCCAGGACCATCACTATGTGTATCTCATACCCCAAACAACACTCAATACATACTCTAGTTCTTCTTGCTCTATAGGTGCTCCCATCTGGGGTTAATTTTCCATTCCTGGAGAAGGAAACAGTAACCCACCAGTATTCTTGCTTGGAGAATCCCATTGACGGAGAAGCCTCGTAGGCTACAGTCCACGGGGTCGCAGAGAGTCAGACATGACTGAGTGACGGAACGGAACGGAACGGAGACAGGGAAGAGAATGAACTCAGGACAAACAGAATCAGTTCAGACTCAGCCCTCAAGAGTTCCGCTCCCAAAACTTGGGAGAAAAATCTCAACTTCAAGTCGTATTATTGGACACTGAGAAGAATAGCCCCATAATACCTGTCAGTGGAACTACGCCCACTATCTCCAACCCCGTGTCCTACCTATGTGAACACTGCCAGAACACACTGGGGTGTCACAGGACGCCCACTCTTGTCATGTCCAGCTCTCAAACCAAAGTCACAGGGCAAATGTATATTACACAGACTGGCCATATGTAAAGCCACCACCTTTACCATAAGAGTCATTGTTTCAATTCACCTTTTTCACAAGGAGAAAGATAAATTGAGAAGTCTTGCCTGTTTGATTCCAATGGGAAAAAAAGAGGAAGAAAAACAAAAAAAGGAATACATCACACATGAAATAGAGAAATCATTTAACAGATACAGTCTGAAGCCTGGGTAACAAGAATGCAAAATCAGATAGAGAAAAATGCAGATGGACAAAGTAAATATTTTAACAAGAAATGAGAAATAATATGGAAAAAAAGCGCTCATGAAGAATAAAATAATGAAATGGAAAACACATTAAAAGGAAATAATAGAGAAAAAGTGACACAAAAGAATGCGTTTGTGCCCTGGAAGATTCTATAGTGAAAAACACCAAAGCAAAATTGCAAATAGATGAGCAAATTTACAAATAAAGACCAGCCTAAATAATCTGTTTGACAATATAAAAATAGCAGCATTGCGATATTTGGGGTCTCAGAAAGGAAGAAATAGAAAGCAGTTGATATGATATAGATAAAATTATGGCTAATCAGTTCCAAGACCTGAAGAAAGGAAGAAACTTAGAAATCTAGGGAGACAAAGAACAGAGAGTTTCAGAAAGTTGCATGGAGACTGAAATGAAGACATATCAAAGTTAAATGGAAAGTTGAAAAGAGAGTGAAATGGAATAAGGGAAAAGAAAGTACACAAGAGAAATCCACAAGGTTATCAGCTGACTCACGATTTCTGAAGTGGGGTTGCAGTGGGCCTTCTTAGGATTGGCAATTGATGTTGGATTTGTTGGCTACTCATGGAAGACTTTGGGGCCTGACAAGGCCCATGCTGACCATGCTCGTATTGCCAGAAGTCCATTGGTGAAGATCTGTGATTTGATCCTTTGCAATACTACCTCAAGGTAACTGAGAGAATCACGGGTTGTGAGGGGGTCAGGAGGTGAGACCTGAAGTATGGAGGCCAGGACACTCTCCTTTCCCAAATGGGAAAACTCAGGCTCACGCAGGCCGACTGCAGAGCCTGGATTCGGGTCATGCAGGTAGCAGCTGGCAGGCTGAGACTTGAGACTTGGGGACTTAATGTGTACAAGCCTCGCTCAAAGGAGCTGTGGTTATACCCTGAGAGTCCTTGGTGACTCTGATAGAGGCAAGGCACCTTTGTTGGAATCATCCTTCCCTGAGTCCTGCCACCACCAGACATCCTGCTGCTCAATCAGTTTGAAATCACCTGAGCTCTTCACTCCCAACCCTCATCCTAGGAAGCCCTGTCAGTTGGTAGGGGTTTCTCTCTGGTGTCCCACTGCATTTTTGTGTTGACTTTGGCATATTCTGTAAATTTGCATATTCACTGCTTAGCCTTTCTCCACCGCCACACAGGCAATGGTAGAAGTGCCTTCAGGCTAGTTGGAGATACTATTCAGCAGATGTTGGAGGAAATGGACAGGTATCTCAAAAGGCAAGCCATTGTGCCTGCTGATGTTATCTCCCACATTGCAGGACACAGGATCTTCAGCTCCTGAAATGTGAGTGTTCCCTGTTTACTTTTGTGTCCCTGTGTTTTACATATGTGTGTAGATGTGTTACATGCGTTTGTGTCAAATGTATTTGTGCCTGCTTATCTGTGTGAGTATGTCCAGCCCACTAAAGACACATAGATGAAGACCAAGGATGTGAGATGTGAAGCAACTAGAAAAGGAGATGTCCACAGACTTGCGGAGAATGGTCAATGTATCTCTGTGGTACCACAGTCCTGAAGAGGAATGAGGAAATAATGGTCATTGATAACTGGAAGATGGCTCCTCAAATCTGGAATTACCTAAGAGACATAAACATGCTCAACATCTCTGCTCTGTCGTGGGGTGTTTCTACTTGGAAATGGGATTGGAGAGTTTGAAGAGTCACCCAGAGTAAATCAAGTATAGTGGGGCTTTGAATCCACTGCTTGTGGACCCATCAGTCTTTGAGACAGGTACTGGCTTGTGGAAATGGAGGTCATGGTAGTAGGACTTACGATTTAGAAGAGGCCAAGTTTCTTTGAAAATGTGTAGAGTCTGGGAGAAGGAAGTCCAGATGGTGAGCCAGCTGCAATGGAGAAACTTTCCACACATGTGAGAAACATACAGGGGAACATCCTGGCTGGTGTGTTGCCTAGCATCAGCCAGGACACTCCCTCACATAGTGTGGTACACACTGGGACTTTGTGAGAGAAATGATCTCCTAAAATATTTGCGTAGTTAACATCGGAATCTTGATTATGCCCAAATGGGCTGATTTTTCTTTCCTCTTGATGAACGAAGGTGCCAGAAATCAGTTTTACACAGTCTACATTACTTACCTACCGTTCATGTATAAAATATGAAATATATATTATTTTCTTTGATTTAATTAGTTTTAATCTTTAATGATTTAATTAATGTTTTAATCTTTACAATTTTGTAGGGTTTTTCTGCCTTACATTGATATGAATCAGCCTGCGGTGTATATATCCCACAACACATGAATCCATTTCCACCTCAATCCTCACCCATTCTTCTGCACAATTTAAGAAAAGCAGTGTTGAATGTCCTGCTTAATGTATTGAGTTTGCACTGATCATCTATTCGACATATGGTAATAAACATATTTCAGTGTGGTTCCCTCATATTGTCCCACCCTAGCCTACTCCCTCATAGTCTAAAAACTGTTTTACCTCTGTGTCTCTTTTTGCGAAAGACTCGTAGTTTCTGCATTCCAAATTCCACTAGTTCAGTTGCTAAGTCATGTTGGACTCTTTGCAACCCCATGAACACCAGACCTCCCTGTCTATCACCAACTCCCAGAGTTTACCCAAACTCATGTCCATTGAGTCGGTGATGCCAACCAGCCATCTCACCCTCTGTCGTCCCCTTCTTCTCCTGTCCTCCATCTACTCATATCAGAGTCAATAATTATTATTATTTCTTTATCAACAAGGCACAAACTCAATCTTTTCCCATGTATTATTTCTTCACACCAGGGTAGCCAAAGTTTGGAATTTCAGTTTCAACATCCGTCTTTACAATGGAAATTTAGGGCTAGTTTCCTTTAAGATTGATGGGGTTGATCTCCTTGCTGGGCAAGTGTCTCTCAAGACCCATCTTTCGCACCCAGTTGCAAAGCCTCAATTCTTTGGCACTCCGCCTTCTTTATAGTGAATCTAGCACATCCGTATATGTCTACGGGTAAAACCATAGCTCTGACTATAAGGACCTTTGTTGCCAAGGAGATGTCTCTGCTTTTCAGTACATTCTGTCTAGGCTTATCATAGCTTTTCTTTCCAGGAGCAGGGATTTTTCTTTTCATGGATGTGATCACTGTCCCCAGAGATTTTGGAGCCGAAGAAAACTGTCTGTCTCTATTTTCATTTTTACCCTTTCTATTTGCCAAAACATTGCTATTCTTTGTCCTACCTCATTTCATACACCAATCCCAACCATCCCCATTGCAACAGGTATCTCTTGACTCTGTTTTAATGTTCCAGAACCCTATAATTAAATGGACATCTTTTCTCGGTGTTATTTCTAGAAAGACTTGCAGGTCTTCCTAAAAACATTAAAGATCCCTGGTAACATTGAAGGTGAAGAATTGAAAAGCAGAGACTTCCATTTTTCATGTAGGAAATTCTGCACCCAGGGGTTCATGTTCAAGAAAGAGAACTCCTTATTCCTTGTAGGAAAAATAACTCTCCTGATTTTCAACTGTGAAGTGTAGAAAATTCTATATGTAATGTAGGAAAAAAATCTTCATCAAATATTCATATGTAAATTGTAGAGAACTGATATTTCAAATAGGAATATAGGCATTGATTTCCCTATGTGAAATAAGAAATTCCATATTTCAAGTAGTAAAGGTGGCAAATGTACAGGTGATGTGAAACAAAAAGACATTTTTTCACTCTCTTCTTTTACTTTCCTTAAGAGGCTTTCAGATTTTCCTCATTTTCTGTCGTAAGTGTGGTTTAATCTGCATCTTTGCAGTTATTGATATTTTCCATGAAGTCTTGATTCCAGCTTCTGCTTCATACAACACATATTTCTCATGATGTGTTATACATGTAGTTAAATAAGTAGTGTGACAACATAGCCTTGACCTACTTCCATGCCTTGTTTTAACTGTTGTTTTCTGACATGCATAGAGGTTTCTCAAGAGACAAGTCAGGTGGTCTGATATTCCCATCTCTTGAAGAATTTTCCACAGTTTATTGTGATCCAGAGAGTCAAAGGCTTTGGCATAGTCAATAAAGCAGAAATAGATGATTTCTGGAACTCTCTTGTTTTTTCACAGATCCAGCAGATGTCTGCAATTTGATCTCTGATTCCTCTGCCTTTCCCAAAACCAGCTTGAACATATGGAAGTTCACATATTGTTGGACCCTGCCGTGGAGAATTTTGAGCATTACTTTATTAGCACATGAGTTGAAGGCAATTGTATAATAGTTTGGGTATTCTTCGGCATTGCGTCTCTTTGGGATTGGAATGAAAACTGACCTTTTCCAATCCTTGGCCATTGCTGAATTTTTAAAAATGGCTGTAGCAGCGAGCTGTGGCTGTGTGGCATTTAAGCAGCCAGCTGTCAAGAGGAGATATCCCACATCCAACATAAGGAGCAGAGGCTGTTCTTTGCTGTAGGAGCAGTGAAGGGCTACTCCACAACCAAAGTAAGAGAAACCCCAGTAGATGGTAGATGCTTAGAGAGGGCATTCGAGGGCAGAAAGATGGAAACCACCATCACAGAAACCTAATCAATCCATCACATGGACCACTGCCTTGTGTAACTCAGTTAAACAAAGACATGCTGTGTAGGGCTACACATGAGAGGCATCCTTACATATCCACTGGGAAAAAACCCTGCTTTTCCTATATGAACCTTTGTCTACAAAGTGATATCTCTGCTTCTAAGAATATTGTGTCTAGGTTTGCCATAGCTTTTCCTCCTGGGAGTAAGAGTCTTTTATTTTCATGGCTGTAATCACGGTCCCCAGTGATTTTTGAGCCCATGAACACTGTCGCTGTTTCCATTTTTAACCTTTCTCTGCAAAACTCTACCTTTACCGTTTGTTCTGCATCACTTTGTACCCCAAATCTAAACTTCTCTGTTACTCCACATATAGCTTGACTTCCTGTTTTTACATCACAGTCAGCCGTGGTGAAAGGACATCTTTTTTTGGTGTTTATTTTATAAATTCTTGGAGGTTTTCCTAAATCTATTAAAGTTCCCTGGTGACTTTGATGGTAAAGAATTGAAATACAGAAACTTGCATTCTTCATCTACAAAATCTACACCCAGATATTCATACAAAATTAGGGAATTCCATGTTCACAGTAGCAAACATAACCATCCTGAATTTCAAATGTGAATCATAGAGAATTCCAACTTTCAAATAGAATTGACACCTAGATTTTCATATGTGAAATTTAGAGAATCATATAGGAAAATCTACACCAAGATACTTATATATGAAATATAGACAATTAATATTTTGTTTAGAAATATTTCCCTTGGTTTCCATATTTGAAATACAGGAATTCCATATTTCAAGTAGTAAATCAACATCTGAATATTCAGTGAAATTAAAAAAAATTCATATTACATGGAAGAACTTTGTGTATCTACAGTTCATTTATTCATAATTTTTAGTAATTATTTATTTATTTTCGGCTGCATTGAGTTTTCATTGCTGTGCACAAAGTTTCTCTAGTTGCAGTAATTTGAGATAATCTTCATTGCAATGAGCTAGCTTCTCATGGCAATGCCTTCTCTTTCGGAGCACAAGCTCTAGGGCTCTCAGGTTCAGTAGTTGGGGGCACACAGGCTTATCTACTTTGGTAGTATGTGAGATCTCCTCAGACCAAGATTCAAACCGATGTCCCCTGCATTGACAGACAAATTCTTAAGCCACTGGATCCTTGAAGAAGTCCAACAGGCTTTTTTTTTTTTTTAATACATTAAAAAATATTTATTTAATTGGGGGCTAATTATAATATTAAAGTGAATTTTCCATACATTGACATGAATCAGCCATGTGTTTACATTTGTTCTTCATGTGAACATACCTTCCACCTCACTCCCATCCCAAACCACCAGGTCATCCCAGTGCACCAGCCCTGGACACCTTGTCTCATGTATTGAACACGAAATGGTGATCATTTTCACATATGATCATATACATGTTTCAATGCTGTCGTCTCAAATCAACCCACTCTCGCCTTCTCCCACAGAATCCTAAAGACTGTTCTATACATTTGTGTCTCTATTGCCATCTCGCCTATAGTGTCATTGATACCATATTTCGAAATTCCATTATATGCATTAGTGTACCGTAGTGGTGTTTTTTGTTCTGACTTACTTCTGTCTGTGTAATAGACTTCAGTTTCATCCACCTCATTAGAACTGATTCAAATTAAGTCTTTTTAATGACTTAGTAATATCCTTTGTGTATATGTACCAAAGATTTCTTATCCATTCTTCTGCCAGTGGACATCAATGTTGCTTCCATGCCCTGGCTATTATAAACAGTGCTGTGATGAACATTGGGGTACACGTGTCTCTTTCAATTCGGGTTTCATTGGTGTGTATGTCAGGTAGTGATACCGGTAGACCATATGGCAGTACTGTTTCCAATTTTTTAACTAATCTCCCCAATTTTCTCCATAGTGTCTGTACTAGTTTGCAGTCCGACGAACAGTGTAAGAGGGTCCTCCTTTCTCCACTCCAGTACAGAATTTATTTTGTGTATATTTTTGGGTAGTATACATTCTGACCGTCCTGAGATGGTTCCTCATTGCTGGTGTCATTCTTTTACACATGGATGACCAGTTTTCCTAGCCCCACTTGTTTCAGAGACTTTTCTCCAGTGTATATACTTGCCTCCCTTGTCAAAGAGAAGTTGTCCTTTGAATCATCTATACTTTATCTTTGTGCCAGTACCATACGGTCATGATGATTACAGCTTTGTTGTATAGCCTGAAGTCAAGCAGGTTCTTTCCTCCAGGTCCATTCGTCCTTCTCAAGATTGCTTTGGTTATTATAGATTTTTGGTATTTTCATACAAATTGTGACATTATTTGTTAATAGTTCTGTGAAAAATACCGTCGATAGCTTGATAGGGATTGCATTCAACCTATAGATTGCTTTAGGTGGTATAATCATTTTCACTATTTTGACACTTCTAAACCATAAACATGGTATATTCCTAACATCTATTTATTTCCTCTTTGATGTCTTTCATCAGTTTTTTTTTAGTTTTCTATATATAGGACTTTGGTTTCTTTAGGTATATTTATTCCTAAGAATTTTATTCTTTTCATTTCAATGGTGAATGAGAATGGTTCCTTTATTTATCTTTCTGTTTTCTAATTGTTAGTGTATAGGTATGCAGGGAATTTCTGGGTATACTTTTACATCCTGAAACTTTACTATGTTTATTGCTTAGCTCTAGCCAGCCATTTTCTGGTGGAGTCTTTAGGGTTTTCTAAGTAGAAGATCAAGATATCGTCAAAGAGTGACATTTTTCATTCTTCTTTTCCAATAGGGATTCCTTTGATTTCTTTTTCCTCTCTGACTGCTGTTGCTAAAATTTCCAATTCTGTGTTTAATAGTAGTGATGAGAGAGGGCATTCTTGTCTTGTTCCTGACTTTAGGAGGAATGCTTTCAATTTTTCACCATTGAGGATATTTACTGTGGGTTTGTCATACGTAACTTTTATTAAGTTGAGGTATATTCCTTATATTCCTTCTTTCTGGAGGGTTGTTTTTTTTTTTTTTTCTTTTTTTGGTCATATAAGAATGGTGAATTTTGTCAAAGACCTCACTGCCTCTTTAGATGATCATCTGGTTTTTATCATTTAATTTGTTAACATGGTGTATTACATTGACTTGCAGATATTAAAGAATACTTGTATCCCTGAGATAAAGCCCACTTGGTAATGAAGTATGATCCTTTTAAAATGGTTTTGGATTCTGTTTGTTAGGATTTTTTTAAGGATTTTTGCATCTATGTTTATCAGTGTTAGTGGCCTGTAGTTTTCTTTTCCTAAGGCATCTTTGGTTTTGGTGTTAGGGTGTTGGTGGCCTCATAGAATGAGTTTGGAAATTTCCCTTTATCTACAAATTTCTGGAAGAATTTGAGTAGAATAAGTGTCCAGTTCAATTAAGTTCAGTCGTTCAGCCATGTCTGACTCTGTGCCCTCATAAAGCACAGCACGCCAGGCCTCCCTGTTCATCAGTAACACCCAGAGTTCACTGAAACTCATGTCCATAGAGTTGGTGATGCCATCCAGCCATCTCATTCTCTGTCGTCTCCTTCTTCTCCTGCCCACAATCCCTCCCAGCATCAGAGTCTTTTCCAGGGAGTGAACTGTTCGCATGAGCTGGCCAAAGTATTGGAGTTTAAGCTTTATCATCAGTCCTTCCAATGAACACCCAGGACTGATCTCCTTTAGAATAGCCTGGTTGACTCTTCTTGCAGTCCAAGGGACACTCAAGAGTCTTCTCCAACACCACAGATCAAGAGCATCAATTCTTCGGCGATCAGCTTTCTTCACAGTCCTACTCTCACATCCATATATGACCACTGGAAAAACCATAGTCTTTACTAGATGGACCTTGGTTGACAAAGTAATGTCTCTGCTTTTTAACATGCTATCTATATAAAGTACTATAAATACTTCAAAAATGATAGAAGCCAAAATAATTCTCAAACTTGTAATGTAGTGTATAGAAATGAATGTAAGGGAATGGTAAGGAATAGATAAAAAGTTTCATTAATAAAAACATGAATAAAGTAAAAAAAATCTAACAATTTCTCTAGAGTTACTGTGAGCTTAGTGGTGTCAGATCAGTGTCAGATGGTCTCTTTTTCCAACCCTTGGACTGCAAGGAGGTCCAACCAGTCCATCTTAAAGGAGATAAGTCCTGGGTGCTCATTGGAAGAACTGATGCTAAAGCTGAAATTCCAATACTTGGGCCACATCATGCTAAGAGTTGACTCAATGAAAAAGGATCTGATGCTTAGAGAGATTGGGGGCAGGAGCAGGAGGGAATGACAGAGGATGAGATGCCTGGATGGCATCACTGACTCAATGGACATGAGTGTGAGTAAATCCCGGTATTTGGTGACGACGGACAGGGAGGCCTGGCATGCTGTGATTCATTGGGTCACATAGAGTCGGATACTACTAAGCAACGGGACTGAAGGACAGACTAACTGACTTGTTATCAAAAGCTATTGTTGCCCTGAATTGCACATTTTCTGCATTAACTTCAGATTTTCAATTTATTGCACCTGTCATTTCTATGCTAGTTCACCTTTCTTGCTTCTTTTTTTACTTTCTCATTTGCAATTTTCTTCTGTGACAAGTTTAGACATGACTAGTTTGCACCATAACACTAGGGGACAGCAGGCCCTTATATGACCTCACTTGCTCAGTGGTGCAATGGTGAGGAGGAGGACATTGAAAATAAATACTGATGCAATATATGGGTCGGGGTGCTTAAGGTAAATGGACCACAGTGGGTCTGCCACTGCAGTAGGTGACATGGAGTTTCACGGTTCACACTGCTCAGTGTCCTGAGTGATCCGTGAGGGCACTGCCCAAAATGGGCTTTGTGTTTCATGCCCTTCCCATGTCTACGCCACTCAGGCTCTCAGGTGCTCTGCAAGGGAACTGAACATGATCGGTTATATGCTTTGTTTCCTTCCCAGATCCAAATTGCTCAGGCAACTGTGTGGCAGGCAAGGTACTGTCTAAGGCAGTCCATGCATCTTATGTACCTATCAGGTCCCAGCCACTTGGTTTGTTGTAGGGTAAGGGAGTTAGAGAAGTCAAGGTTCAGAAAGGGAATGAGACTGGCACTTTTCAGGAACAGATCACCTTTAATTAAGCAAGAAAGAGCAGCAGTCAGATTAGTGAGCTGCTGCACAAACCAAATAAAATAGTATGCATATATGCAGGCAAATATTTGGAAAGTCACTGTCTTAAGGGAACCTGTTCTTCTCCAAGGTTGTTTGGAGTAGTTATCACTTAAATGGCTGGGTCAAGGAATTTTGAAGATCAGGCATAGGCTCGACCCGCTGGAAGCTGGGTGTAATCAGCCTTAATGTCCATTTTTTTTTCTTCAGGTGAGAGAGTTCTTTGCTTTGCAGAGAATGGTAGGGATGACCTGGAGGGGAGTTTAAACTCCAGGCAGTTTTCAGCCATGTAAATTTCCTTCATTGTTGGCTTTTCCAGAAGGACAATTTGCAAGAATTCCGTGTGTCTCCAAAGGGGTGATGAACTCATATTTTGACCCTCCTGACCTATGTGAACTGAGCTTGAACCCAGGAAGACATGGTTAGCAACTGGCAGCCTGCTCAGAGCTTGGTGGGAGATTTGGTCTCTGGGGCTGATATAACAGCAGCCTCGGGCCTTCTGCCTCTGTCTGATGCAAGCATTCCTCTCTGCCTCCCTGGAGGAAAGGGCCATAAATGGCAACCTGTTTGCAAATCTTTGATATTTTGTAATGTGCTGTCTTTTATTCTGTGAGTGTCTGTTTTCACTATGTGGCCATAGAGACTTCTCTCAAGAAAGTTCCTTTTTTTGAATTTTTGTCTCTGGTGTTCCCATGGTTTAGGTTGCTACATCACCTTAGCTCTGTCAGATTATCCTCAGAGCATTAAAACTGGGTCCTTATCATAGGGCAGATTATAGAACCCAGGCATCCCTCCCAGGTCCACCTCACTGATGGTGGACAGGAGTATCTGAGATGTCTCTCCGCTGGTAATTACAGTTAGGCACATTTGCTTTTGTTTTTCTTTCCCTTGGTTATGTTGCTCTAAGTGATCCCAGAGTTCTCCACTGTCACTGTCCTGAGAGGGTTTACAATTGCCTG